>NC_045427.1:368782525-369082525 GCF_902635505.1 Sarcophilus harrisii | reverse complement strand
AGATGGGTGCCCTTGCTCTTCCCTTGGATTGTACATAAGATCGGTATTCCGTGGGCAAATCAAAACGAACCACCAAGTTGCATTTTGGTATGTCAACACCTTCCTCTACAATACTGGTTGCAATAAGAAGGTTGGTCTCATGTGCCCTAAATTTCCTAAGTACCTGTAAATAGAAAAAAGTCCCAAGATATAAAAAGTTCTTAAATTGCAGAGCCATCAGTATAACAGAAGTTAAAACAACATGTAAGAGTGAGTAGTTAACAGCAATTAAATCTAAAAACTGGTAAGCAAATTGATGCCATTCTTTTAATACATATAATGTACTGAGTATTCAGAGAACAAACTAAAATGATAACCGCACAGTAAAGGAAAGAAAAACAGTCTAAATATACAAAGTATATCTCAAAATAAGAGCCATAAATCCCAGCATTTAATTGGAATGCTTTCCAATTAAGTGTCCAAATGTACTGTAACTCTGCATAATCTTTTAAGTATAGTTTTTCAAATATGCTGATCTCAATCCTCTAAACCTGTCAAATTATTTGCAATTATATACTGCAGACACCTGTTTATTTTATTTTTTGTAGACTCATCACAGCAACTATGATAAGCAATCATGGTAAGGAGCTTTTTAAGCAAAAATTTTCATTCCATTTTTATACAAAATTTTCTAATATACCAGATTCAACAATTTCTTTTTTTTAATTAAAAAAGCTAAACAATGAGCTAAGTTTTAAAAAGCTGAAATAATAGGATTGGTTGTGAATAGTGTTATAAAAGTTTCATCTGTAAAAATGATTCAAGAACTATATCACTCTACTTGTTTAATTGAAAAAAAAACTTACAAATCTGAAAATGTTTTATTATTTTTCCAACAACACTATTTTACCTCAAACTTTATGCTTCTTTACAAGGATATAACTGATACCTGGGCATTAAAGATGGTAATAAAAATCACATCCACAAATTCTATATATGTAAGTTTATTTTTTATTATTTTTTTATTTTTTTTGTTTTAATAGCCTTTTATTTACAGGATATATACATGGGTAACTTTACAGGATTAACAATTGCCAAACCTCTTGTTCCAATTTTTCACCTCTTACCCCCCCTATATATGTAAGTTTAAAAAGCATTCAGAAAGCTCTAGATCAAACCATTAATTCAGCTTGGTATAACTTGCTACAAAGGTCTTTAATTGTAGTTTATTAATCTAAAGAAAAATTAAGAAGTTTTTTTTTCTTTGAAATTATAGTTGAATGACTAATATGAAATATATTTAATATGATTGTAAACATATAACCTATATAAGATTGCTTGCTGTCTGGTGGAAGAGAGGAATAAGGAGGAAAAGTTGGAACTCAAAATCTTATAAAAATGAATGTTGAAAACTATCTTTTCAAGTAACTGGAAAAAATAAAATATTATTAAGTAGAGAAAAAAAAAAGAAAAGAAACAGACTTAGCCTTAAGATAATAGGGACCAGTATAGTCACTATTATATTATTGTCCTTTTTCTTAGATTAACAGAATAATTAACAAATAGACATTGTCCATGAATAAGAAAATAAATTGTACTTGAAATCATCATCACCCTCTGAAGCAAAATGAAATTACTGATGACAGATGTGCTAACTTTTTGGACAACTTTTCAAGTAGAGTATGACTTGATTTAGAGCTTTTAAATGATAAAGATATCTTCTGTATAAATATTGTATTTCAAACAAATGCTAAGATTCTAAGTAAAAGATCTAAAGACAGAATTTGTCTGGGTAAATCCTAAGTTACTAAAAAATTGTTTTTGTTCAAATTACCTCTTCCTGTTTTCTGAATTCCACTTCCATCTGTTTGTTACGAGGCTGATTCTTTCCAATGCCATGTCCAGTTATAAAATTGCTGCTAATATAAGCCAGCTCTGGATCTTGTTTGCCAGCTTCTTTTATCAATCTAAGAACATTAAACATTAATTTGGAAGTTAAACATACCTAAGGATTTTTTTTTAAAAGAAAACTTTTTGTTAATAAAGTCTACATGAAAAGTTTAAGTATGAATGCCCATCTCCTCCCAATACATATTAGATGGTCTTGGTATTCTGTACTTTCTCTTCTTAAATGTTTTGTTTGTTAGGCAGAAGTTTATAAAGATATCAGTGGAGCTAATTTCTTCAGGAAATGCTGGAAAATAATTTGTGTAACTCTATGCAGAGCTTTGTGAAGTGTAAGAAATACCATTTACACAAAAGGAAATGGCCATATTGATGCAAAAGAGTATTTATTCACTCAACAAAAATTTATTATGTACTGTGCTGGATGCTGACAAAAACAAAAAATGCCTATCCTCAACAGACTTATATTCCACTGAGGAAACAACATATATACAAATACAAAATAATTTCAACAAGTGCTCACAAAATTGGAGTAAGATCAGGAAAAGCTTCATTTAAGTGGTGACTCTGAGGTGTTCTTTGAAAAAGCTACAAGGATTTCACATGACAACAGTGAATAGGAAGAACAATGCAGATATGAAAGAACAACAACTTAAAAGCAAAAGCAAAAAAGAATTGTCAGCTACATAAAGGATCCAAGTAGTCACCTGGCTTATAACAAAATGTGTAAAGTGAAAATAAAGGAGTAGGTGGGAACCAAACAGTGATCTTTAAATATGAAACTGAGAAATTTTAATTTTATCTTAGAGGTAATAAGGAACCACTGAAAATAACTGCATTGGACAGCATTTTAACAAGAAGAATTACAACTTCTATAGACTCAATTGCTTCAGTTGTACAGGGTTACAAGAAAAGCATTAAGACCTAAAGGACATACAACCTAGTAATCTGCTCTCTCTAAGGTTTTCTAAAGGCATTAGAATTCTTAAAAATAATGTGGATGTTTTATTTCCTTTAACTTGGACATTTTACTTAACCTACAACTTTATGTGTGGTATTGATATTTCAATACTTTCAGGACCTATGATTTAATCAGCTCTATCATATCTGAAAAATAAAAACTTGTATCATTCAAGTATATGGAACTGTTTCTCAGTTTCTATCAGTACTATACAGAAGAATAAGGTTCAATGTGTAATTTCTGAATCAGACCATAATAAAATGTTTTAAAATCATTTTATAAAGCAGAATGAATCTACATGAAAAAGCAAAATGAACATTTTTATTAAATGCTTCAATAATGTTGCCTAAATATCCAGAAAAAAGTATTTTTTAAAGAATTGTTAGCTAACACTAGTCATTTAATTTAAATAAGTCACTCAACTCTCTAAGCTGGGTTTTCCCTTGCTTATAAAATGGAGAGGATAAACTATGTGGTAGCAAATTACATTTCTAAAGCCAAGATCAAGAGTTCTTGTCCTTGTGGTGGGTCACAGAAAATGAAGCCAAGTGAGATAAATGGTTCAGAGTTCTGTGTGACTTCCCCAGGGCCACATGGCCAGCAAGTGTTTAAGGCCAGATTTGAACTCATTAAGATGATTCTTCCTGACTCTAGGATCTGGTACTCTATCCACTTAGTCATCTAGAATCCCTAAATATACTATCAACAGCTAAAAGAAAATTAAATATATTACCTTTTTATTGTATATTCATCACAAACAATATATATTTTCAACACATGTAAATTAAAGTTTAAATATTCTGCTACAGATATTCTAATCCATTTAGCTGAAAGTAATACTCTTTGATTAAATAGAAGCAATTCTTAAATAACAAGTTTGGGGCAGAGTTCCTGGTAGCCTCCACAGTGAGATTTCAATCCTACAGTAATTAGCCAAAGAAACATAATCTATTATAAGAGATATATGATTTTGAATTAATTTATACCATTCTTATATTCATTTCAGATTCCTCAAAATGTAAATTTTCCTCTTCTCAACTGTTTAACAATTATATAAAAATGTGATATTATAAACATATCTGTAATATTTGTTTGCTCTCAAGTTTTTCCATGTATTAGTATAAAAATGAAAAATATAGCTTTTTTCTACAATAGAAAAACTATTAATCATAGTGTTACCTGTTTAAAACAACTGCTGTATATCTTCTCTCCACAAAAATAATACCACATAAAATATTGGTAAATGGAGAGGGAAAATTTGTCTCTGGCTTCTCTTTTTCTTCAATTTCTTCATCCTCATCATCATCTTCAGAATCACTCCAAGACACATAATTATCTTGATTCCTATTATTATACCATTCAACACTCTCAAACTGCTGCCGCTCATATGGTTTATATTTACGTAAAATTTCAAGCAGTTTTATTACTTTCGGTGTAACAAATTTCAGGTCAAGTGAGGCAGGTGAGAAGTGCTCTTCACAGAGTGCATGTATTTTCCTTAAGAAAGTGTCTGTAAACAATAAAAATTTCCTGTGCAGCTCCTCTTGCTCATGTTTGATATATTTCTGAAGTTCTCTTACCATCATCCCAGCTACCTTATCTGTACACCAGGGTCCCAGAACCACCAATACTGCTCGGCAGTCTGAAAGAATCTAAAAAATATATAATTTTTTTTTTAAAAGTGAAAAAAAAAGGCAAACAATAATGATCTGAAAATTCACAATGGTAAGCTTTCATTTCTCAAACTCTCTGCTAATAAATTTATCTCACTGACACAAAATAAATTACTTAAAGATTAAATTTCCCTTTCCAGATCTAGCATTCCATTTTTCTATTACAACCTACAGATGAATCACAACTCATCTGAATATAGGCTATAAAATCATAAAACATTAAAAATAAAAAATGCAAAGTATAAGCTTAAAAGCTTATACTTCATGAAGTAAAAATTTCAAGCTTGTTAGCTCACTTTTATTATCATTTTTTATGTCTAACTCATGGACCATTTCAACCTTATCTTGTTATAGGGTGTTAGGTGTTAATCAATGCCTAATTTCTGCCATACTATTTTCCAATTTTTTTCTGCAATTTATGTCAAATAGTGAGTTCTTATCCCAGAAGTTGGGGTCTTTGGGTTTACCAAACAGTAGATTACTATAGTCATTAACTATTGTGTCTTGTGAATTTAACCTATTCCATTGATAAACTACTCTTATTTCATAGCCAATACTGAATGATTTTGATGATCACTACTTTATTATAGTTTTAGATCTGATATAAACTAGTCCACCTTGATTTGCATTTTTTCCATTAATTCCATTGAAATTTTTGACCTTTTGTTCTTCCAGATGAAGTTTGTTATTATTTTTTCTAACCCTGTTATTTTTGGCAGTTTGAGTGATATGGCGATGAATAAACAGATTAATTTAGATAGAACTGTCATTTTTATTATATCAACCTACCCATGAGCACTTGATATTCTTCCAAATGTTTAGATCTAACTTTATTTGTGTGAAAAGTGTTTTATGATTGTGTTCCTATAGTTCCTGACTTTGTCTTGTCAAGTAGACTCCCAAATATTTTTATTATCTACGGTTATTTTAAATGGGGAATTTATCTTTGTGTCTCTTGCTGCTGGACTTTGTTAGTAACATAGAAATGCTGATGATTTATGTGGATTTATTTGTGTATGATGCAACTTTGTTAAAGTTGTGAATTGTTTCTAGTAGTGTTTTAGTTGATTCTCTAAGTATATCATTATATCATCTGCAGAGTGATAATTTGGTTTCCTCATTACCTACTCAATTCTTTTCATTTCTTTTTTTTCCTCTATTACTAAAACTAACATTTCTAATACAATCTTTAATAGTAATGGTGATAGTGGGCAACCCTGTTTCAAACCTGATCTCACTGGGAATGATTCTACTTTACCCACATTACATATGATGCTTGCTGATGGTTTTAGATAGATTTGTTAGCTCACTTCTAAGTAAATAATACAAAAGGTAATAAGGAAGAGTCAATTTAATTTAAGAAAAACAACAATGAAGGGAATTTTAAGCTAAATTTATCCATAAAGAGGGTCCTTTACTACGAGGATTTCAATAAGAAAAGTCAAGAACATTTCTAGTCAGGGTCTATACAATAGACTATTTACATGTATTTTGACTTTTCCGAATTAGTACAGGGCCTCTTAACCTGGAAAATAAATATAAATATATAGATAGATAGATATACATATGTATCTATCTATCTATCTATCTATATATATATATAGGAATATTGTGTAGGAAAGCAATAAATATAAATATATATCTATATATATATAGATATATAGATATATAGATATATATAGGAATATTGTATAGGAAAGCAATTAAAATTCATTTTCACTAACCTTGAATGATATGACATTGTCTTCAATTATTTATTTTAAAAACAAAAAACATATACTATTTTGAGAAGAGGTCTCCAGTTTTTACTTAACTACCAACAAGGTCCACAACCCCTTCTCCCCCACTACCCATACACAAGGTTAAAATCCCCTGGAATAGAGGAATATTGAAATGAATAGGAAATATTTATAGGGACTAACATGAAAACTAACCTTAATTAAAAAGTATAATCTGACTTTTTAGAAGTAATTCCCAGAAACTGGTTCCTTATTTTCCTGTGGGTTTGCTTTAAAATACAATGAAAATATACAAAATATACTTCTGATATATACAGAATACAATGAAGAACAAGGCTATGGAATATAACATTTGTTCCACTGGATTTAGAACTTAGAAACTTGTATTTGAAATCTGTCTCTGACACCTGATCCTATATCTTCTAAGCAAATCACTTCTTCTCTTTGGGTCTCAAATTTCCTACATGTAAAACAAGTTAGTAGGCTTCTATTAACTCTAAGGTTTCTTTCAACTGTAGGTTTCTATGATCCTAAAAGCATGAACAACTGAAAGAACCATCTTAACCTACATAATTACATAGCTGACAGAGATCTTTTTTAATCCTGAACAATACATACACACATACATATATAAAGCAAATAAGAATTAATTCAATTTTAAAGTTCAAAGCAAGAACTCAGTTAAGTCATGACTAGTTGGAAAAATTTATTACAAAATTTTGTAGCTGATAAAAGACTTAAGCTGGTGTGAAACCATTTCTCTAAAATAAATGTGCTTTGTTCAAGTGTGCTGTTTCCTTTTTGACTTGCAAAAAACTATGTATTCAGGAATTAGGAATCTTACTCATATATAGTATTAACAAGAAAAAAAAATTTAAAAGAGAAAAAAGATGCATACATTTTAATTTGAAAAGAAAAAAATCTATTTTAGAATATTCTTTAATAAAAAAATTATACTAGCTTTCTATCTTCTACTACTAGAATACTGTTGTTGTTTTGTCTTTCATTCTTGAAGAGAACCATGTTATCAGGGAGGTGATGCCATGACATGCAAGTGGATTGGATTTAAGTGAGGGAGAGCTGTATAAGGTCACCATCCTCCCTTTCCCCTGAAGAGCCATTTGGATCCAATAGCAAGATACAGATCAAACACTGAAAATTTATTTGTCTAACTTCTTAACCATAAAATTCAAATATTTTTAAGTCACAAAATTATAATATTCAGTTTAATGAAAAATGGCAAAGAATGAGCACGAAACAACTAAAGCAGTCTTTTCCTATTAGCAAATATTTATGCTCTTACCTGTTTAGAAATTAATATAGAATCCTTTTCTTTTGAATGCACAGATATGTTGCAGTCATTGAGAAAATTAAGTGCTTCATCCAATTCCTTTAGCAGCCTTTCATAGAGCCCACTAGTATCAGTATATGGTCCACAATCTACCACAATCTCACATGGTTGAGAAGTATATCTTTAGGATTAAAACAAACACAAATATTCATCAGCAACAAAAGCAATAATGAAAATACAACTTTACAATTTTTCTTAACACTGTCATAGAAAATTTAGAACTATCATAAAAAATATTGTTCATCCATCACAGAATTTGTAATTATAAAGTATAATTTCAAAGTCTGACTCTTTCTATACAGCAAATACCTATTTGGACATGTATACATATATGGTACTTAACTTATACCTTAACATATTTAACATGTATTGGTCAACCTGCCATCTGGGGGAAGGGGTGGGGGGAAGGAGGGAAAAAATTGGAACAAAAGGATTTGCAGCTGTCAATGCTGAAAAATTACCTATGCATATATCTTGTAAATAAAAAGTTATAATAATTAAATTAAAAATATATTATAGAATATAATATGAGGCATCATGGCTGTTCTCCATTAGTGTCAACTTAAAAAGCCTAGACATTTACCCAAAAACATCTCAAACTTCTCTTAATAACTCAACAGGAGGTTTTCAAAGATAAACTTAACTGAAAACTTGTTGAAACCACTAATACTTTTAACATATTTCTTTGGATAATAACTTCTCTGGCTTTATTATTTTTTGTGTATGTGTAAAACAGGATATTCCTTTTCTTGATGAAAAGAAAAAGCTCTTCTCCAAGATTAGTCCCAGTAATTAAATGGAAGAGAATAGGCAGATTCTATTTGGAAAAATTTCCTATTTGGTAAGCTGTACATGGCTTTCAACAATAACCCAAGCACAAAAATTAATCTCTCACTCAAATGTGGTCCTGGATAATCTCTTAAATTAGGATTCTTATAATATTGCAACTTCCAAAGAATCTAAGTTGTAAGTGATATAATCAAATTAGATAGGAAGAACAGAAGCAGGCTATAAAGTATAACAAAATTGGAATGGTAGAGGGGAAAGGAGATTATAAAGGGCTTTGAAAACCAAATAGAGGAATTTGTATTTGATCTTGAAGCTGATGATGCCATGGGATTTCACTCTAGGGGTGTAGCAAAGGAGTGGAGTGAAATAAAGGGATAACTATGTCAAACTTGTGTTTTAGGAAGATCATTCCAACAGCTATCTAGAGGAAAGAGTGCAATAGAGAGACTTGTAACAGAGAAACCAACAAGCAGACTACTGAAATAATAAGTGATGAGAGCCTATATCAGAGGAGTAGAAGATATATTTGAGAAATGTTAACAAAGTAAAATTGATAAAAGATTACATTAGGGAAGTTAGGAAAGGGATAATGTTTTGGGGGAAAAGATTGATATTTCAGTTTTAGGCATGGTGAGCTTACAACGTCCAAAGGAAATCCATTCTAAAATGTCCAATATAGAATTGAAGATATGAGTCTGAAAGTCAGCAGAGAGGTTAAAATTGGATAAGTGGATTTAAGATTCACTGATAGAGAAACTATAATTGAATCCATGAGAACTGATGAGATCACCAAGGGATATAGAGCAGAGGGAGAAGGGAAAGTGGCATAGAACACAGCCTTGTGGGCCACTCAGCAAACAGAACTTGGATAAAAATCAAAGGCGACAGAAGGAACAATGATAGGTAGGAAAAGAAACAAAAGAAAATAATGTCTTAAAAATCTAGAGAGAACAGAGTAGAAAAAACCTTTAGAATTGATAATTAAGAGACTACTAGTAACTTTAGAGAGAATAATTTTTGTTAAATAATTAGATTAGAGGCCATACTATAGAAAGCTGATGTTAGTCACAAGAGGAAAAAAATATATAGAATGCAGCTGGCAGGGATTAACAGATCAGGTAAAGCTTTTCTGAAGATGGACAAAACATAGGCATTTTTGTAGACAATAGAGAAATAGTAAATAAGAATCTGAAGTGAGAAAGTACGAATGATGGAGGAAACATTATGCTAGACAAGAAGGAACAGAATGGACTTACTTGTGCAGGAATCATATAGGCAAGGAGAACATACAGTGGCAGAAGGAATCTGGATGATATGAGATGAAGAGAGGAGGGGAAAAAAGGGACTTCTCAGCTAATGTCCTCAATACAACTTAAGGAAAATACCAAAAAGCTCCTCTATTTAGTCCAGAACTGGGGGGAAAAAGACATCTAAAAACATGAAAATGTTATGAGAACATGGATTGCCAAGGAAGCCAAAAACCAGACTGAATACAATAAATGGGTTTCAAAGTCAATAGAATTTCAGTTCTAATCTCATGGAGCAACTGTAGTGACCAATAAGTCAATTGGAAGGAAAACTGAGATGGCTCCATCCTGGGCAATGAGTATATACTTCATGAGGCTGAAAGTTAGTCTATGGGACTGCCCGGAGACAGAAATGTACAATACCAGATAACATTCTGAGAGATCCTCCAAGACTCCTAAAGCTAATATAATCAACAATAGTTGGCAGGAATCTATCAATGCTCCATCAGGAAATAATGCCAACTCCCCCTTGGTGACCACAAGAAAATAGAAATGGAGACACTGCTAAGGACAATAATCAAGTTAAGTTCCCAGAAGAATATGAATGGAAAAGCTAGGAATTTGAGCAGAGACCAGGCTTTTGTCCCAAATCTGCCCATTCAAATAGGCTAGAGTGATAGGGAGGGCCAAGAACCAGCCAACATGATCCAAAACTATAGACAGGCAATGACAGTCAAAATATATTAAGTACAGAATTAAGCAAAGCCTGGTTCCAGCACAAAAACCAAATATATAAAGGGAGTTTTATAATGTAGTTTTAGGTTTCAATCCTATCCTTTTTCAGCCACTGTTTTACAAGACTTAATATTATTAATTTAACTATTTTCATGTATTTTTTAAAATTAATAATGTTAAGTTTTATAAAACAGTACCTGAAAAAGGATTTGAGTTGCCCTCTATTCTTTCTCTAATTTCAATCATACTTATTTCAAAGAACTCTTAAAATATCCTTGTCCCTTTTCATGAAGTCTTGAACATGCTTTCTGTGATTTATTTTTATAAGATGGGACAGAAAATAGACCTTAATCTACAGATTTCAAGTCAGCAATGGGGTAAACAACAAACAATAGTATTTAATTCAAATATTTGTTTAGTTTACAGGACACTGAACTAAAGGCTGGATATATAGAAGGGGGAGGGGAAATGGGAAGATCTTCAGAAAAGGTTTCACAAAAGAGGTAACTGGGGGACCCTTAAAGGATGATTAGAATCCTAAGGGTAGAGGTAAAGAGAAATACAGTTGAGAAATAAGTAAAGGATAATATAAACATATATATAAAGTCTGGAAAGGTAAACTGGAGTCACATTGTATTTCGATTCAAAAGAAAAAAATTATTTTATTCTAAAAGTAATAAGAAACCACTTGAAGATTTTAGTCAAGAGAATGAAAAGATCATGTCTATGCCTCAGAAATATTATTTTGACAATAATGTAGAACACAGATTAGAAAAGGGAAAAGCTGAAATCAAAGAGGCCAATTGAGAAGTAATTACAATAATACAGATAACAAGTAATTTTTAAGAGGCTGAACAATATCTGTGTGGAGGAGAAAGAAAAATGATGCAAGAAATGCTGTTGATGGAGAATCAACAGGAGTTAGTTATTAACTGGATATAGGATGAGGGGGAAGGAAAAAAGGAAGTGTCAAATATGACAAGAATGCTGGCAGTACCCTCAAAAGAAAAAAAAATGAATTTGGATGAAGAATGAGTTTAGGGAAGAGGGTAATTAATTCTATTATAGACATAATAGGTTTAAAATGCCAACAGGAAATCCAAGGAGACAGTACCTGGCTATCAATCTGTGATAATCTCAAAGGGATATATAAATAAATTAAGGTGATAAGATTACTATGGTTCCAGCAACAATCATTTCCAAGTAAAGATTAATTGTGGCTACACTCAAAGGATTTAATGATTTGATCTGAGAAACTGAAACAGAGGAAGGTAATATCCAAAAGAATTTTTCTACTTGAGGTCTAGGAATTTATATAATCCAGGAAGATTCTGGAGTTTCTGTTGGAATCTTTTACAAAGTGTTAAGACATTTCTTTACAAAATGTGAAGACATTGGAGTTGATTTGATCTGATTTTGGGCCAGAACTTGAAACAAGGTATTAGGTGGAACTGATTGAACAATGCTTGTGTTCACACCTTTAGAGAGCTCAAGTATCTAAGTACTCAATGGAGTTCACACGAGAGTTCAGGGCTAGTATGAGAGCTGAATTCACACCTCCCTTAGGACCAGAGAGCACTCTGGGAGATAACCCAGAATCCCTCTCCCTCCAGAAGGCGGAGTGAACCTTTGGGAGATCACATAAATGAAGGAAGCTCTTGGAGCTAGGAGGAATTTCTCCAGAACATCAACAGGGCTCTGAGACAGAACACTCTGGAAGAAAAGACTACTCGCCACAGAGATTGAGAAGCCACGAGTCGGAGCTGGCTGGAGGCTGAAGAAAGCAGAGGCAGAGGCCAAGGACAAAGCTGCAAGATCTCTTGGAGCCAGGCAGAGAGATAGGCCTCAACTAACCGGGCAAATTTGTAAGGAGAAATAAACGTTTGCATTTTACCAGCTGGCTGAGATTTCGAAGTAATTATTTATTTCAACTAAGACTAAGGCTGGCCCCCAAGAAAAACCACCAACAAGTTTCCATACACATACATGAAGACATCAACAATTACTTGACTTCTTATCCCATAGAACTTTTTTTATGCTTTTCAATTAATATTCCAAAAAGAATCGATTTCCACACATGACAAACATGATAGAATTTAGATTTCAGTACTACAGATTAAATAAGTAGGTTGTTTACCAAGGATGACATGAGCTAGTTAAAACTATTTGTCTAAAATCATGCAAAACACATCAAAAGGGCTTTAAGTTGAAAAGAAGGCTTGGAGAAAGGAAAAAAGTATTTAATATCTACCAAGTGAGATATAATAAGGATAAGATGCATAGGTATAAGACTATAGAATAGCAAAAATCCCTAAAAAAATTAAATAAAAATAAATCAAGAAAAGAGTCAGCAATAAAACCCATGGTCTCACATAATCTTCACATAAATGCTAATCTTATTTCCTATGCAAATAAAAAAAAAAATTGCCCTCATTGCAATCATTGAAATTGTAAACAAGCAGACTCAGGTTTGTAATACAGCTCTGGAAAGGAAAACCTTATTTTGTAAGAAATAGGAGAAATGAAACTGAAGTCAAACAGTTTGGGAATTTATACTATCAATACATAATTTATATAGAGAAATATATATGTATACATATATACATATGTATAATATGTATATATAATACACATATATAAAAATATGCACATATAACAAAAGATGTACTCATGAGGAAATCCAGAGAGGAAATCAAGGTAGAAAGCAGATCAGAAACCTGGTCTTGAGGCATGTAATATATAGTTCAATTACCTGGACATCCAGGAGAGCTCTATCTCTGCCCAAGGAGAACAATAAAAAAATTCTTGATTAGCCTTAAAAATTTCATCCATCCAAAAAAAAAAAAAAAAAAAGGACTCAAATATAAGATACATTATTCTGTACCTGATATTCTGATATTTACCAAGTACAAACAGATTGATGATTTACAGGAAACTTGGGACCTATGGGAACCACTCAATTTTAGAATACAAGAGAGAAGAGAAAACAACATACTCAGAAAAAATTATACCTTAAATTTTGGCAGAGCAGATTTTAAATACTCTAGAAAAATGACACGTGGGAATTCATGACCTAGAAATCCCACAGAGAAGTCAGCTCAAAAAGAATGAAATGAGCAGCTCTTAAGGGTGAAATGTTGAAGACCTTAAGAGAAACAATTCTTTCCAACATAATCAACAAAAGCAGTTGTCAAAGAGACTGAAGTGACTCACATCACACAGGTAAATTATCAACAAACTTACATTTTTAAAACCTAGAAAGAAGCAAGGGCTGGTACATGTGTGGAAACTGATTCTTTTGAATATTCATTGAAAAGTACAAAACAAATTTCCAAGGGATAAGAAGTTAAGGAATTGTTGAAGTCTTCATGTATGGAAGCTCCAGAACTACCTAGTCTGAGGACCTCCCTGGTTTACAAAAAGTCCCTAGCAAGGGCAGGTAAGAAAACTGTTAGGAAAGCTAAAATTTAGAAGGAATTGAGTGCCTTGTCAAATGCTAAGACAACAAAAAGGATTTTTAAAGCTATTTTGGGATAAGAGGAAATTCAAAGAATGATGATAGTCAGAATTATGCCAACTTGAGGATATAAAGAAGGCAGAACTACCAAATTTATATTTCACCAGTTTTTCTCTTCCAGAGAAAATTATCTTTTTCTGTACCTTCATAAAAAGTTTTCACTCCCCATATGGGATTAAATTAGTAAAGCATTTTTTAAAATGCCTACTATCTGCTAGTAGTATCCCTACCTTAGTAAAGGCTGTACAAAGTGAAAAAGAAATTGTCTTCCTTCAAAAAGCTTAGTTTTTATCAATAGACATTGCATGTACATATGAATATATACAAATAAATACCAGTAATGAAAGAGGAACTAGTCATTAGAGGAAATCAGAAAAGGCTTCATGTAAAAAGGGGCATTTTCGAGTTGAGTTCTAAAAGGAATTAGAGATCCAAAGAGACAGAGATGAAGAGTAAGAGCATTCCAGGGATGAAGAGACAATGCAAAATAAGCAACTATATCCAATCAAGCTAAAGGAAAGGGGAAAAAACTCACAAGAGGGAAAAACGCTAAATTCTCCCATATCCAGAGGACTTCTGTGTACATAATGCTAATACAGAGGTTTCCATTCATTTAGTAAACATTCACTGAATATTTACTGTGTTTGAAGCATAGGATTAAGTATTACAAAAACAAAAATAAGGAGCTTGTCCCAGTAACAAAAAATATGCTGTCAAAACATACCTGTCTAAGACTACCAAATCAGTTGCAGTTTCAGCATTACTCTTAAGGATTTTCTCCAGTTTCTGAATCTTCTCCTCTAATTCTGCAGGATCACACTTCCCATTTAAAATAGAAGCAGTTAATCCCAAAATTCGAGGACATGATGGATAATCTTCACAGATCTAATATAATAAAAAAAGTTATTAGGAATTTCATTTTGCCCTAATAACATTACCACTGATCTTAAATCTGAAAAGCAAGACAAAGTCTGCTCTGAAAAATGAATATAAGGATTTATGTAGCAGAAATTCTAATGATAATTCTAGTACAGGTTCACTATAGGGATACCAGATTACAATTTTCCCTAATTTATTGTAGCATATTTAAATAATTTAGGTTTACCAAACATTAACTTAGTTACGTATTCAATAAATAAACACTGCTTCTACAGTTTATCTGAAATATGTTTTATAACTTATTTCAAATTATTAGGCACCCATTCAATCAGAGCTGAAAAGGAACTAGATATCTAATCCAAACTCCTTAATTTAAAAAATAAGAAAACTATTGTCCTTAGAGGTGATTTACCTTAGGATCCCCCATCATTTTTACTTTTTTTTTTTTTGGTGAGGCATTTGGGGTCAAGTGACTTGCCTAGGGTCACACAGCTAGCAACTATTAAGTGTTTGAGACTACATTTGAACTCAGGTCCTCCCAACTGCTCTATCCACTGTACCATCTAGTTTCTCCCCACCCCCAATCATTTTTAGCAAGTAATGGCACTTACTGTAAAATCAAGAGGTTTAAATGATTGTTTTTGAACCTGAAGAGAAAGGGGATTTGCCTTTGTTCACAGTTGTAGTTATTCAGGAAATAATCTGTCTTTATATACAGTTTAATTTCATTTTTATATAATTTAACTAATTTATTTAACACACTGACAGCTAAGCATCTTTTATAGCCATACCTTCATAATTTCTCTATAGGGATGGTCCAGGATTGCAAGATGACACTCATCAAATACCAACAGATTAATGTTGGATAATGATAAGTAATCATTTTTCAAAACATTCAAGGCAACTTGACAGGTCATAACCAGAACCTAAGACAAAATAAATGTATATATATAAAGTACATCATCTGTTAAACAAATGAAATTACATACTATATCAAGTGATTTCTTTTTTAAAAGACTATTATTTGAAAATTTAGTACCCAAAGTTAAACAAAAAATTCTGAACAAACTAATCCATGCATTTATTTTACATTAAAAGTATAATTATGAATCATATGGAAGTAAAACTGTAAGACAAAGATTCAAGATCTCAGTGATAGGGGGCTCTGCCCATGTGATTACATCTGTTTCAGGGTCTGTGGGTCTTTTTAATTGAAATGAATTGTCAAATAGATAAAACACTAGTCAATTGAATCTTCTAGACTAATTTTTTCTTAAAAACTCAATAATCAAGCCCTTTGTTTTACAGTTAATACACCAAGTAATTTTTCCCACCAGAATCTATTATTCATTTGATACTTCAGTAAAAACTGAAGAATTATGTCAAATTCTAATAAATACTGCTGCAAAGACTTTATAACTTCCAACTTAGAAAAGTTAATAATAACGACAACAACATAAATAATAACAGAATGTTTGTAGTGCCTTAAGATTAGCAAAGTACTTTATAAATATTATCTCGTTTTAGCTTCATTACAGTCCTGGAAGGCAAGTGTTATTATCGCCATTTTACAGGTGAGGAAATTAAGTCACAGAGAGGTGAAATAATTTGCCAGCTAATAAGTATCTAAGGTTAAATTTGAACTCAGGTCTTCCTGATTTCAAGTCCAGAGCTCTTATCCACTACACAACCTGGATGTTTCTCTTTATTTCCTAGATTACAAGCATTCTAATATAAAAGTAACATTTTGAAAATAATTTCACTTTCTGTCTCACAAAGCTGTGGAGAAAAGACTTGATAATAACTCATTTCTCCAACTGGTCTTCTAGTGTATAATAATTAGTAGCTTAGAATCCAATAATTAAGAGGCAAGTGAAAGATAAATCACCCTGCAAGTTACAACTCTTAATTTTTCTTTCAGGAAATTTGGTATTCACATATTGATTCAAGGTTT
Organism: Sarcophilus harrisii; assembly: GCF_902635505.1. Taxonomy (NCBI): domain Eukaryota; kingdom Metazoa; phylum Chordata; class Mammalia; order Dasyuromorphia; family Dasyuridae; genus Sarcophilus; species Sarcophilus harrisii. The sequence continues at coordinate 369,065,796 of NC_045427.1, read as the reverse complement.
GCAAAGAATTTCCCAAGTGTCCCATTTTAGCTTCAGTGACTCAGTGAGATGAGTATCATAGGAAATAACATCTTTATTTTACAAATAAGGTAACTGAGGCTTATTGAGTTAAGTGACTTGCCCATGGTCACAGAGCTATTAAGTGTCACAAGCAAGATTTGAACCCAAATTTTCCTGACTCAAAATCTAATATTTTATGTACTAAGATTCATATTGCCACTCTAAACAATTAATGATACTTGATTTCAAGACTGGCATTTTAATTCAGTAATCATTAAGTTCTTGGTGTATGCAAGAGAGAAAATATTTCAGTTAGGTATTATTCCTATACTCATTCAACTTACCATCTAATCAAAATATTGGTTTATTATACTGATAAAAATAGGAAAAGGCAACTTTTGATTATATATTCTTTTAATTCCTAACTCAGATAAATAATTAAGGTTAAGATCACTTTATAAATCAAGTTCAAACAAATTTAATGATACATATATAAATATTTCTCTACACCTCACCTGGTGTTTAATAAACTCTTGGTTCCATTTCTCCTTTGTCCAAGATGCACTAATTTCTAAGCTTGAATATTCTCCAACCTTGAGATCTGAATGCGTTCTGACAGCTGATGCTTGCTGAGCAACTTGGTTTGCTGAACACAAACATATAATTTCAAGTGAGATAAAATAAGCATTCCTAACTGAGTCTATGACCTAATAACATATTTCAGGGCTCATAATTAAGATTTTATTAGAATGAAGAACTTCTCAATGGGAAATCTCTATTCACCTATATGAACATCAAAGTGGCCTATCATCTAATAGGGTTGAAGGGTTAGCTATCTTGTCTGTGATCACAAAGCTAATTTGCTTCCCAAGCAGAACTTAGTTCAACCACGGTCTTCCTCACTACAATGCCAGTCTTCCTATTATGCCAAGTTATTCTTGATAGTAATATTTATTTTCTAGAATGAACTATGCAATTTCATTAGCACTGAGGGTGTCCAGTGAAGTCCTCCTAACTCTAAGGCCAATTCAATACCTGACATACAGATGGGCAACTTATCTATCATGTAAGAACTACCTGGAGCACTAAACAATTAAATGATTTGCCCAGGTTATAAAAATCAGGATGTATCAAATACTGAACTAGAAGACAGGTTTTCCTATCTGAGGCTAGCTCTCAAACCATTATACTAGCAGTACAAGTTTTACAAAACAAAAAGCAGAACCATAAACTTTATGTACTAAGTTTAAAGAAAGATATATAAAGAAACTATATAAAGGAAGATATATAAAATCAATCACATAAACACGACAATTGTCCCTGCCAAATTACTACTACTAAGTAGCATCACTTTTCTAAACATCCTCATTCATTTAGTCACAACCTTCAGTCAGAAAAAAATATTTCCTTCCCAACTTCTACAAATTTATTTTACTTCTCAGAATTCCCAGTCACCAAAGATTCACTCATTCTAGCTTAAAGAAAGGGAATGAACTTAGGCAAAAATGATAATGATTCTTCTCTAGCTACTAGAACTATTTTCAAGTTATATGATCATTTATCATTTTATCATTCAACAAGGATTTAAACTTTAAAAGAATTCTATAAATCACTTTAAACACAACATATTAAGTTAAGCTACACTCAAATTATTCATATATGAGTCAAAGTTTCAAAAGAACAGATAAACACTCTTACTCCAAATAAAAAAATTTGTAAAATGTTAAAAGTATGTTAATTGATTGTGTTAAAACAAATGCCATCCCCATAACCCAAAGCTTGGTGACTATTATACTTTTTTTTTTTGTAAATTTTCTATCAAGAAAAATAATGTAAATCGAAAAGTTACCAGGCACAATTATCTGAACTTTCAAACAGTGAATTTAAGAGGAAAATCAAAAAGTAATATTACTATTCTTAGGAATTTGAAAAACCCATTATTAGTCAAACTCCTATCAATAAACACAAGAAAAATTTCTTTATGACAACCCATCATTTTTTTATTCCATATAATTTTTTGGATAAAACAATATTTTAAAAATTACCAGAGTTGACCAAGAACACCGTCCTTTTTCCATTTCTGTTGAAATTTCCCCTGATCTGATAGGACAGCTCTTTAGTGAGTAGTACTGCAATAAACGTCTTCCCTGAGCCAGTGTTTAAACAGACTATCGTATTATGATCCAGAGCTGCTTCAAGCAGTTCAACCTAGAAATATATTGGGAAAAAAAATAAGATTTTTTTTTTTTTTACCTATTCAATGTAAAACACAACAAAAATAAAAAATGCAAGAAATGCATAATTGTTTTTTGCAGAAATTATAAAACAAAGTTTATAAACATTATTCATAGAACAAAAAAAGATTCTTGAATATGTGAGAATGACAGCTAGATCTGCTAAAATGCTTTTGAAAATTATCTGGTAGCTATTTTTAAATATTGCTATATATTGAATATTTCAATATTCAATTGAAAATAGTATATTTCAAAATATAGCTATAATTTCAAAGGTTTATTTAGGAAATTTTACTTACATACTAAAAACACTTACTTTTAGGCAAGAAAATCTATAGCTAATAGGAAACAGTTAAATACAAGTAATTCTAAATAAAATAATAGGCCATTAGGGCAAAAGTAAAGGAGTCTACCCAAATTATCTATGAAATTAGTATTCAAGTATAGTGAGATTTTCAAGATGACTAAAGAAAAATGAGGAACTTAGGAAATAATATAAAATCAATTAAACATAAATATTAAGATTAACTGGAACTCTGAAAAGAGGTGTTCTAAAATAAGAATGAATGGGAATAGAATTGTTTTATACCAGTAAAACTAGATGTTTGTAATTCACGTCAGATACAAACTAGTTCATTCTATGTTAGTAGAAAATGTTCAATTATTATCATAAGCATTAGTACCTGATATTTTCTTGGGGTGTAAATGTTATCATGAATTGCTTCTTGTTGCCATGGTAGTCCAAAAAAAGGACCCATTGGTGAGGAAGCAGGGGTCATGAGCTGTAGTCCTGCCATGCTGAGGGGTTGCAAAGCAGGGCTTTTCATTCATCCAGTGTTTCTTTCATTGCATTTTGTTCTAGCACAGCTTACTATAAAGAGAAAAAGAATACCATTATACAACCATGCATTATTATAAAACATTTTAAAAGCAGAGAAATAAAGAAAATATTAGAGTAACATATTAGAGTAGCATATCACTCTATCAAAGTACTATATCAAAACATTACAGAAAGTCTTCAAGTGTCAGATCAGTCTCAAACCAAAAGAGATTGCCATTTCACCTTTTCATAGATTAAGAGTTTTCAAGTTGATCAACCATTAACTATTTAAATAATTATATGTGTATACATGTATATATACATGGATATGTGCATAGGTACATATATCCATCCCATGGATATACATAAATATACCTATATGAATATTTTAAAATACTTTTTTAAATAATGGCAACTTTTGAAAGGTGATGCAGAATAAAACCAGAATAATATGTTTGACATATTATGACTATCAAATATCCATCAAAAAATGTTTGTTTGTTTGTTTTTAAATTGAACCCTAATTATAATAACAAAGCCTAACCTCAAAGAGATGATAGAAAGCACCTCCCTCCCTTTTTTTGCAAACTGGGTATGGAATGCTACAATGATTGCCAAATTTGGTTAATACGTTGGTTGATTTTAGTGAACTTTCCTCCCTCTTTCTTTTTTATTTTGATACAAGATTAACTATGTAGAAAAGCAGGGAGAGAGCATTTCCAAATGGAAATGATATAAAAGTAACAGAAAAAGATAACAAAAGTGTTTTAAACAATATGGAAAACAAAATAATAAACAACATTTCATCCAAGTGTCTACAGACCTACCTACCAGGAAATATACAAGTTAGTAATCATGTCTATATATTCTTTTTCATGGACTTGATTCCTTAAAACCACAAAATATAAGCAAAGTATTGATGCTAATTTTCCAATCCATGGACAAAACCTCTTGAATATCATTGGTTTTATAGTAATGGAAGGGATTTGCCTACTTATTGTGGGAGAATTCATCTTTTCTACCATCCTTCATAAAAGGAATGGAAAAAAGACGACTTTTCTCAACTGCAGTATTAGTTACCTTCATCTAAAACCAAGAAAGAGAAATGCCTTCGTTTCATGACAAGAGCAACTCTGCTCTCTAATGTTAAATGTATGTTAGCAGTATATTACTTGATTTTTTCCTATTTAAGTCAACCTACAATCTAAGTACATGATAATATATTTTTTTTAAATATGGGGTCACTATACAGTAATCTATACATATATAACCAATGAATTCAAAAGCAAATTCAACAATGGAGGAAAAAAATTTTGCCTCTAAAATCATTCTTTTGAAGGTAGATAATGTAATAGCATCATCACTGGGAGTTGAGGACACCCAATGCCATAAGAACTGTGAAACATTATTATGTCAGTACAATTATTCTCAGAGTATTTTTCAAACTGTAGTAAAATAGCAAGGCTTTTACAAAGGATATCTGTTCTGTGTTCTTAAAAATGACCAAGCACTTGTTCCATCTATATAAGCATAAACGTATGTCCTATATGAAACATAATCTGTCCATTATTCACCTGGAATACCACCCAAATGATCTTTATCTTCCCTCAAGCATAGATTTTGTTTATGTCATTTAAACACAAAGTATATCCCCTACCCATCATCTCAAGACTGCCTAACCAGTTGTTTAATAATTTATATAAGAGCAGTCCTACATAGTTCTTTTTAACAGTGAGGTGATTCAAACCAGTTCCGATGTTCTTGTGATGAAGAAAGCCATCTGCACTCAGAGAGAGGACTGTGGGGACTGAACGTAGATCACAATATAATATTTTCACTCTTTTTGTTGTTGTTTGCATTTTGTTTCCTTTCTCATTTTTTTCCCTTTTTGATCTGATCTTTCTTTTGCATCATAATTGTGGAGATATGTATAGAAGAACTGCACATGTTTAACATATATTGAATCACTTGCCATCTAGGAGGAGTAGGGAGAAGGAAGGGAAAATATTGAAAATCATCTATGCATATGTTTTAAAAATAAAAAGCTTTAATTTAAAAAAAAAAAGAAGAGCAGTCTTAAACAGCCCAGGAATTTCACCTCTCTCCCTGCTGGCACTCGCAAAGTCATCCTCCCTTTGTACCTCCCAGGCTTATACTTACATTCCAATGTGCCCCAATGACAAGAGTCCCTTCAGGATCCTCAAAGCAGAAAAAAAATGTGGTTGTGATAAGAAGAAAAGAAAACAAAAGGAAGGTAAAATCCTGGAGGAGTTGTTTCCCCATACTCAGTCCTCATGCATTTTCTCACTCCTCTTTTATACTTCATTAATTTTTTTTCTGGTTCTCATCTCAGAATCCTCATCCTTACTTGATAAAAATGTACACTTCTTCACTTTGTGAAGAGAAAGTCTTAAGTAAAAGTGTAGGTTTTCTCTTCTTTTCTCTCCTCTCTTTCTCAGCCTTGGAAATTTTGCCTATACTCTTCTTTCACATGGTCTCAATTCACACTTCAATCTTTTGCAACATAGCTTTCAATCTGATCACTTAACCAAAATTTTTCTCTTTAAAGTTACTAATTAATCTCGTTATTGACAAAGTTCATACGTTTTTCCTCAATCCTAATCCTTCTTGATCTCTCTGCTACATTTGACACTGGTAACCACCCTCTTCTTTTGCACCTCTCCAGTTCTGGTGTCACCACTCTTTTTGGTTTGGTTTTGGTGATGCTACTATATCATAGTTCTTCTCCTACTTGTCTGAATATTTTTCCCAGTTTCTTTTGCTGTCTTATACCTATCTTATACCTGCCCCTTTAACTATAAGAATACCCTGAGGTTCTGCCTGTGCTGTATCCTCTTCTCTTCTATCTCCAGTCTCTCTCTGTCTTAGAAAACTCACCATATACTACAGATTGAACTGTCATTTCTATGCAGATGATTCCTAGAGCTATATTTCTAATCAGAGTCTCTCTTCCAAGCTTCAGATCACCATTACACATTAGATTAAAACTGGATGTCCCACAGAAATCTTACACTCAAAGTAACAGTAATAAGGAAACGTCCACACAAAGAAGACCAAAGGAAGAACAAATGACTTAGAAACTTCTTTATTTTTATATTTCTATGGCTGGCATCACAATCCATCCAACCCAGTTATTCAGGCTTGCTTGTGAAGTAGAATACTATTGTGTCTCAGAAATCCCCTTAAAATTATTAAAGAATAGATGCCAATTTGCAATGATAGAAAGGTGTTTGCTTCCTTTGTCAAGAAGTTGTCAATACTCAATGAAATCATAGTTCTGCTGTTTTTATAAAGTACAACTTTTCAGCAACTTTGAAATTCCAATCAGGATTGCTCTTTGTTATTTCATTCTCATTCATTTTCCTTTCACATGATTATGATCAGTATATACTCCAGTAGCTAATAATAATAGCTAACATTTATTATCCTTATTAAGGTGAAAACTGGCAAAGATGACAAAAGATGGGAATAATTACTGTTGGAAGGGTTGTAGGAAATAGTAGCGACTAGCATTTCTATCCTGTATTAAAATCTTCTGAAGGACTTTACAAACGTTAGTAAGGACTCAATAAAATAAATGGCATTATTATTTCCATTTTAAAGTTTAAAAAAAGGAGGCTAAAAGAAATTAAGTGACTTGCCCAGTGTCCTACAGCAAAGAAGTGTCTGACAAGATTTGAATTCAGATCTTTCTGACTCCTACTTAAACATGTCTCCGCTAAGTCAAGTTCCCTCCTTTCCTCTACTTTTTTTGTTTGATTTCTATTTTGCATTATTTCACAAAAGTTTTGTCAGATTTCTTTATGTAATATCAGCTTCAAATTGCCTTTTCTATTGAAACTATAAAGTTATTATTGCCTATTGAAGAGTCTGCATTTTGACAATTTAACTACCTTTCCCTGAGGTCAACCAGTGGGGCTGTGTGAATAATTTTACTTTGACCTATGAAGAATCTATAAATAGACAGAGACTTATAACCACTATTTGTAAAGTGAAAGTATTAATTATTTATAAACAAATAGTTTTAAATCTCATCTATAAGGAAATTGTTGCCTGTCATGGCTGTCAGAAACTAAGATACGGAGAGAAAGATTGCTTCTTTATTAAAAGAACTGTTTAACTTTTTATTTTTGACAGGAACACTTTAAAAAGGAAAAATGTTAAAGACTGTGGTAGCTATCCTGAGATACTGTGGGATTATATTCCAGAAGTGAGAACAAAGGAGTAGCCATGATGGTTAATGCTAACTTTGTAAAGTTAAATTAATGCTAAATTAATTAGCTAAATTGTAAAGCTAAAATGTAAATTAATATTTTTATCAATTTTATTTGTTAATTGTTAGAATCTTCTAGAACAGGGATTCAGCAAATTATAACCAAGAGCCAAATTAGAGCTGCCTTTGGTGCCAGAAGAGTGCTTTTTACATTTTTTTTTAATATAATCAAATTACAATTAAAAATAAAAACTATTTGATCAAATCCCCAGGATATAATATGCTAACGGAGCTTACACTCCACCACAACAGCTTTCAAGAATCAAGGGACACTAACAAAATGCAACAGAATAGGAATTTTGTAATGGCATATATAGCCAAATCTATATGTAAATATATACATACATATACACGTATATGCTAAAACTTTTAAAGCACGTTTTTGTTGATCATTTATAATATTAAGAATTTACAAAATTAAAAAAAAAAATTAACCACCCTGCAACCACTAATCCATGGTCTTATTGTTGTTATTACCCCTTCCAACTATATAAACTGCAACCTTTACATTTGTAAGTATTCTTACTATAAACAAAAATTTTACCACCCTACAGTGATGCAATGAACCTTTCCACTTCTTGCTATACTGTTATTTAAATAACAAATGTATAGATACAATTTGTTGCCAGGTTACAGTCCAAAGCCATGCTGGCTTCATCAGTCTATCAGAAGTCTGTACTTTCACTTTATTAAGGAGCCAAAGGCAGTCATTCCCCAATAGAAAATGGTTGAAGATGTGAGTAAACAGTGATAAAAAAAAAATTATAAACAATGACCACATGAAAGCATGTTTCAAATATTAAGAGAACTGGTTGGACCAGACCTGTGACTTAGTTGGTATAGAGAACTTCCAGTGAAAAAATTCCCTCTAAAAATGTAGAGCAGCACCTACTCAACACTAAAATGTTAAGTAACTTGGACTTGCTCCAATTATCAAACAGGCCATGAGTCAGTCAGGAAGTGGATGTCAATCCACATCACCAAGCAGCCTCTAATAAGAGAAATTATTTAAAACAACTATGAAGTTTCACCTCACACCAAGTAAATTGGCAAAAATGCCCCCCAAACCTAGAAATTGTCAATATTGGATGGGCTTATGAGAAAGACAAATTAATAAACTCTTAGTGTTACTAGTTCAAGTGTTCTTGATTTCAGTTTGGAATTAGGTTAAGAAAGGCAATTAAACTTCATTTTTTGGCCCAAAAAACTCTATTTATGGGGTATACACCACTGAGTTTTGTTGTTTTTTAACGAGAAGTCTAACATAAAGCAAAACATTCATAGCAGCATTTTACTTTGTGATAGTAATGTGGAAAGCAAAATAAGTGCTCACTGACTGGGAAATGGTTGAAAAAATATAAATATACAAATGGAATGGAATATTATTGTATGTAAGAAATACAAATATAAAGAATGCAGAGAAATATTGGAAGTTTTTTGTAGGAACTTGTAAAAAAATCCAAAAGAATATTAAAAACAAAGTAAATAAAAGGTAGAAAAAAAAGAAGCCGAACTCTAAGCAACATCAACAAAAACAGCAATGGTCCTGGAAAACAAGGAGAGAGACAAAATAGCATGCATTGTTTTTGATTAACTTTGTCTTAGTTACAATTCACTTCTAAGGTAGGGTGGGGATGACTATGACTATAAATGACTATGAGGTAAAGAAAAAAAAAAGAATAAATAAAATATTAAAACAAAACAAAACAAAAAAAGCCATCGCCATCATCAAACAACACTGAGGATTAAAGAAATGATAATAACAAATAAAGGGACATTCTGTATTTAGAGGATAAGACTAAATTATAAAGTACAAAATATTAGTACTACATTAGACATATATGAATATAGTCATTCCATGGATCAATATTTCATACTTTCAATTTTAAAACTAAAAAATAACATCCTGATATTATATTGTTATTTCATAAAGGGGTATAAATCCTATCTACCCAATGCCAGAATTATAAAAAGTGATTCTTCTATAATTTTAGAAGGGCTCTTATTCAGATAATTTAACCTCTAATCTTATTTTAAAATGATTAGAAACTCATAATCATCTACTCTAAAGGAAAAGAGTATAAGGCATATATCTAAAAAAACATATTTAGTTTGGGATTTTTCTTGGAGAAGAATAAAGAGGTTAGAGGCAATAGCTTTACTCTTCTTAAATATGTTTTTTCTTAAGGCTAATAATATCTAAATTAATTACCTAACCACACAGGAGCATATTTGCTGTTTATCACAAAGATACAAGCTGAAATTTTAAAAATTTCATAACATAATCCCTATTGTGATAACTTCCAAAAAACCATATATGGACGGGGGGCTGCAGGGATGAGAATATATAACCCCGGAGTATATTGCCTAAGATTTTCCTAATCCAGTTCCTAAATTGAAGGATACACGTCTGTATGAAATAAGAAAGTTGGCACAAAAGCTGTAGAGCTTTCATTAGAATTTCATTTCTGCTTTAAAAAAAAGACTCCAGTGGTTCCAGATTTTCAAGGAACCAACTCTAAGGAAAAAAGAGAAATACTCTCTTTATAGATATGTAAGAAGCTGGTTATCCTTACATGTACCTGATTTGTAGTTTGCCTCCATAAAGACTTGGCAAGAATTTCCCTTTGGGTGGGTCTCTCTTTTGGTTGAGTAATTCTACACATTTTTCTCATATTTTCTTACACTGTTTAATCTGTAGAACTTCTCCAATTTCTAATTGCTATCTACTTGAATAAATGGATTTACTCTGTATTTGAGACGGTCTTTTGCATAACTAGCTTTTGGTGGGAAGGAGTTGAGCTTAGGTTCTTTTCTCCTTTAAAAAATACCTACTGGAAAGAATGGTGGCTTTGCTGATTTTGAATTAAAAAAAAAAAAAAATCACGTCCTCAGATCAGAAATATCTGGAGGTAGGGGTTGGAGAGAAGCTTCAAGTGCAGAGATAACTTCTCATCTAGTACTCCACCTAAAAAGAGAACTAAGAGGCCAACTTGATGGCCATGGCCCCTTCTCCTACACCATTCCAGGAAGGAATGTCTACCCATCAGCTGAATTAAGACAACCTGTGCTATTTACATGTGACATGCACATCTGACATTAACAGCGTACACTTTATGGATTTGCATATTGGGGAAAAGAAGATGTTCAATTTTTAGCATTCTTGTAGTCAATAGAATTTATTTCCAAACTATGGCTTTATCCTGCCAGGCCTGAATGGTAAAATTGAATTTGACTGCATAAATTTTCAAAAATACAAAAAAAAAATCATAATATGCTTAAAATTCTGAATTTCTGACTACATGAATCTTTAAAAATATAAAACAAAGTAAGAGTATACTTAAAACATAACACAATAGAGTTGAACTGAATATGAAGAGCATTGATTACTTTAGAAAAGACAGCAGATATAGTCATGATATATGCCATTTCCCCCCCAAAAAATTTAACTTGTCATTAAAAAAATTTCATATGAGAACACAGCTATGTTATTACATCTTATTACATACATACAAAAAGCTAAATTCTGATTCTTATGTGAAAATCATTTGGTTAAAAATATTAGTTCCACAAATTTCTAGACACTTCATTCTCTTTTTTCATTTTTACAAGCCATATGTGATTGTGGACAAGTCACAATATCTTAATTTTAGTTTTTATCTGGAACCACAGATCACAGAAGTAAAGTTGGTAAGGCCCTTTGAGCTTAGCTACTCTAATTCCTTCATTTCAGATACGGAAAATAGGGAGAGGTTATGATTTGTACAGGATCTTAAAAGCAAGAAACAGAAATGAGATTTCAACTCAAGTTTTCTGATTCTATAGTCAGGGTTTTTTTGATTATGTCATAATGTACCTGCAAAATGGGGGCAATACCTACAGTACCTACTTCATAAGGTTGTTTATTTTTGTGAATTTTACATTTACCGTTTTAATTTCTGAGAATTCTGGGTTGCTGTTGGATGAACTGCATTTTGACACTGATAGTAGTGTATAAAGGAAAAGTCACATCATGCCCAAGCTTCTGCTCTAAAAATAAACAAATAATGACATTTGAGACTTTCCTGAAAATGAAAAACAAACAAATCCAAGAGAGGAACATCAGTGGTTTAAAGAGATTAATAAAAAAGAGCAGTCTACATGTCAAAATCAAACAAAACAATCTGTTGCTTTTTAGTTAACTTACATTTCAGAGTTCTCTATGAACAAATAACAAGCTAATTATAATAAATAACTGCCAGTAATTTCAGAATATTAGAACATTCTCATTTCAAAAAAAATATTGGAAGAGAGGATTAACAAGGAAAAAGAAGAAAGTTTTAAAGACTGAGCTTTATATTTTTCTTTATATAATTTGAAAATTATTACATTATTATGTAACTGTTATAACATTTTAAGATGCCTCTAAAGTTATCTAAATTTAGTAAAAAAAAAAAAAAAAGTGTTTAAAAAAGTGTTAATTAATTGAAAAAAGAAAGCACAGATGATTGGTCAGTAAAAAGTAAAAAGACATATTAGGAAAAAAAGAAAACATGGAAATGCTAGCTGCCTATATTTACTTTTAAATTTTCCTTTATTAACAGCACACATTATATCTTTATAGTGTGGCTATTAATTTTATAATTTCAGATATCAAGATTATGCGTAAAATTACTTTGATGTCTATGTTTACCTCAAAATGCTGATTCTGAGCTCTTCCAGAGTTCCTGAGTTTGTAAATTTGTTTCACACTAGGTAACCTAAAGGGTAATATAAAAAGAACATTTTTTTTCTAACATGGCAGCATGTTTTGCTCAATTTTAAAATTTAGATCATTAGGAATCAATGAAGAAGTTTTAAAAAATTAGACCCTCAGTGTATCAAAACAAAATAACACTTTTGTAAAGCTGTTCTTTAAAAGGCTTCAAAGAAATTGATATTTCCTAGCATACCTTAAAAAAAACTTAACAAACTAATTATAGTTTTTTATTCCACCAAATTTAATGTTTTAGAGTACTTGATATATACAATCATATTTTATGATTTATAAAGAGTATTTTAAAAACAATAAGTTAGTTCTTAAAATTTACTAAGTATTTGATTTCATTTCTAATAAAAGACAATACTGCCTGATGTTTATATTTTGCTTTCCTTTTTAAAATTAATCTCTATTCTACAAAAAAACTATGAAAAAAGAAAGGTCACAATGCTATTACATCAAACTATTAAATAAAAACAGCTGATCTTAATAGTTGTCTAGATGATTCTACTGGTGACAAAAGTAGTAAAAAGCCAAGTAAAATCTATTGATAGCACCTTTTGTTTTGATGCTACAAAGCTTAATAAAGATCCAAGATTCTAATTTTAATTAATGAACATAGCTAAAATTACAAACCTGCCAATTCTACCAACTATGACCTTTTAAAAAGCTAAAGATAACTCTGAATTCTGACAAGTCAAAAATCAGACATAGTCAAGTTCTAATACAAACCAGCATGCTTAACCTATATTAGCATTTAAATACTGTAGCACTGGGAAAACTGCCAGACAAAGGCTTGTGGCAGCTAAACCTTCCAAACAGAAAGCTAAAAGCATCTGGAGCTTCCCAAAGAGATTTTTTCAACAATAGTTAATAGTGAATGCCGCCAACAAATTTCTAATTCATCTATTTTACTAATGTCACATTCAAATACCATTAACTTCACAAATAAAAGTGTCAAGATTTCATTCCCACTATCCTTCAAGCAAAAAAAAAAAAAAAAAAAAAAATGCTTGCCTCCCACACAATCCCAAAGGCACAGAAGGTGGGAAACATAAGAATCATGACTATTAAAAGACCAATAAGAAATATTTCTGCCTAACAACTTAAATAAATAATTTTCAAGATCTTTAGTCTCTTAAGGGGGAAAATGCTACAGAGATTTATTTTAAATATAAAACAACTATCTTAAGGAAATTTATGGCTAAAATTTAGAAATTAAGGATTGAATGTAAAAACATTTATTAAGCACTTACCAAATACCAGTCACAATGCTATACATAGTAATATATATTAATACCTAAATATATAATATATATCACTATACACACACACACACACACACACACACACACACCATGAATGCCTCTGCCTTCAAGAAGCTCAAATTCAAATGAAGGGAGACAATACATAAATAGTGTTTTGATCTGGGAACAGATAACAATAAATTCAAGAAAAGGCAATGTTGATTGTCAGTGTCCTTTCTAGAAACAATGACAATGGTTATCACAGCAAGAAAGGGAGCATTGACTCATTATCTTTAAAGGTGACCAGGAAGACATATTCAAGTTAAACATCTGACATCTACTGGCAAGTCACCACAGAACTCTTAAGCAAATCTCTATTAAGTTACATAGGATAGGCATTTATATAGAAAGTATGCTCACCAAGTGTTCCCCACACCTATGAAATCACAAGTCTAGTCCCTATCCCTAACAAGTTAAAGAGGGGAAGAAGAGATTGGATAAAAAAGAGAAAAGTGCCTGAAAATTGTCAAGGTGAAAAAGCATGGTCCAAGGAACTTTAGACTTGACATTCTGGCAATCTAATTCTCAAATAGGATTATAGCATTTCTTGCTATTTAAATATCAGAGAGATTTTTAAAAACTACCAAATCACAGTGATTAAAGAAGTGGAAATTATAGCATAAAGAATACTAGTCTTGGATGAAGGAGGCTTGGGTTTAGATCTTAAATCTGCTACTCTTCAGCTGTGTGTCTTGGGCAAGTAATCTCACTTCTCTGAGACAGTTTCCTTGGCTATATAACAGGGACAAAACAGTATAGCTACCAAAACTGTTATAAGCAAAATGCTATATAAACCACAAAGCAACATAGAAATTATTCCTAGAAAAGCCAATCCCCAATATATAGTCAAATATCATGAACTGGCAGTTTTTGAAAGAAGTAATTTGCAAGCTATTTACAGCCACATGAAAAAATAAACTGAATCACTAAATGAGAGAAGTATAATTCTTTTTTTTTTTTTTTTTTAATTAAGGTTCCACATACACCACGGTCAAAACCTGCAAAAAAAAAAAAAAAAAAAAAAGTAACAACTGTTGGAGGGGTTTTGAGAAGACAGGCACCAATATATTGCTGGTAGAGTTGTGAACTAGTCAACCATTCTGGAAAACAATTTCGAACTATATTCCAAAAGCAGTCACTAAACTATGCATGACTTTTGATATATTATATATATCAAATAAGTCAAAGGTAAAAAACTGTAAGAACAAAAGAATTTATAGCAGCACTTTTTGTGTAGTAAAAAAAAAAAAAAAGGAAAGAAAGAAAACAAAGTTGTTGCCCATTAATTGAAAAATGGCTAAATAAATTATGAATGATATTGTGTCATAAGAAGTGTCTGTAAAAAACATCAGCTCCCCCAAAACCTGGGGAGACATGTATGATCTGGAAAAGTAAAGCAAACAGAACCAAGAACAATTTATGTAATTAATTTAAAAATGTAAAGAAAAGAAATTTTTAAAAATTAATTCAGATCAATGCAATTGCCATCTAAAAATTCTAGATGAATGATGATGAAGCATGATTCCCATCTTTTGGTTAAGATATAAAGAATGAGACACCCATTTTCAAATGTGGCCAATGTGTGAATTTGTTTTGCTTGACTGGGAGAGGTTTTTGATCAGAAACAGGGGGGTACAATGGATGGATAATAAAAACAAAGTTATGAAAAAAACCATAAATTTTTAAAACATATATATATAAAGAGCAGAAGTTCAGAAGCTGATATACAAGTAAGGCAAATTAGGTATTTTTGTGGTGATTTTAAAAGCCAAACTGTACAGAACACAAGTTTTATTTCACATTTAATCCTTTTTGTTTACTGAAATGGTCACAAATACTGATGTTTACATTTAGAATAAAAATAAAGGAAACTATTCTTAAATAGTATTGAAGTTAATTATTTTTTGCCTTTATTGAGAATATTTATTATAGATTTATTGTATTCACTAACAAATTATATCTAGAACATTTACAAATCTGCAGTTATTCAAAACCTTCATAATTGCACACATTAGGCCTCTCTCACACTGCAAAATGCAGTAAATCAGAGAGATATTACAATTAATAACATTTACAAATCTGCAGTTATTCAAAATCTTCGTAATTCTGAACATATTAGGCCTCTTTCTCTCACTGAAAAGTACACTCATCAGAGAGATGTTACAATTAATGACATTTGTTAGGTTTAAATAATAAGTCTGATGGACAATCTTTGTTATCTTTTTTTATGTTGTTTAGTCATTTTTCAATTGTGTTTGACTCAATAATTCTACTTGGAGTTTTCTTGGCAAAGATTTTAGAATGGTTTATTATTTTCCTTCTCCAGTCATTTTATAGATATAGAAACAGAGGCTAATAGGGTTAAGTGACTGCTCTAGAATCACACAGCTAGTGTCTGAGGCCAGATTTGAACTCAAGAAAATCAGTCTTCCTGACTTCAGGCATGGCACTCTATCCACTGGGCCACCTAGCTGTCCATTGCCTCAGTTTCCTCAAATGTAATATCTAGAAGGGATATTATATGGATCAAACAAAATAATATTTGCAATACACTTAGCATAGTACCTAGCACACAATAGGTACATAATTAATATTTATTTCCTCCCCCCTTCCAACCTCTTTAATCTTTGCTTCCCTATCTATCAGCAACTCTTCAGCAATCTCTACTCTTAAAGATCTGCCCCGGGGGGGGGGGGGAACTTAGAGATTAAGTGACCTGCCCAGGGTCATTCAGTGAGTCAGCACCCTCATTATGGCCTCTACTTCAAACTGATTATCCAGAAAATATATGACTGGAAAAGGAAGTAAACTAATCTTGCACAGAGTATACATAACTTAGAAACACTATTTAGAGAAATAAAAATTAAATTATCTCACACTGATCAAACTGGCAATCACAAAAGAGGAAAATTACAACTACTGGAGGGGCTGCTGGAAAACGAAAATATAAATGTACTGTTGGGAAGCCATAAATTGGTCTGGCCATTCTGGAAAGCAATTTGGAAACTAGGTCCCAAAAGTCCCTAAGTCATGATCCTCTGACTCTGATCTCATAAGCAAAGTGATCAAAGAAAAAGAGAAATATTCATATGTACAAAAATAGTTACAACATCTCTTTTTGCAGTAGTAAAATAATTAGAAACTAGGGGAGTGGTCTACCCAGAAGGGAATAGTTAAACAAATTATGGTATATGAATGTAATGGACTACTAATATGCCAGGGGTAAAAAATGACCAAAAAAAAGGTTCAGAAGAAATTGAGAAGACCCTTATGAACTGATGCAAAGTGAAGTGAGTATAGCCAGAACAATTTATACAATGACAGCAATATTAAAAAGAGACAATTTTGAAAAACTAGAATTTTTATTAATGTAATGACAAACCACAATTCCAGAGAACTGATGAGGAAGAAGCATACTACATACTTCCAGCTAAAGGTGATGTACTTAAAATGCAGAATGAGAAATGCATTTTAGGATATGGTCAGTGACAGAATTTGCATTATTTGAGTATACTATACTTATGTTAGGAAGGTTTTCTTTTTTTATGGTTGTCTTGCTCAGTGTTGGAGGTTGAGAGAAGCTGGAAGGGTAAGAACACAATAGCTTCTTAATTGGAAAAATTCTATTAAAAAAATTTAAGCGAATATTGACATTAACTAAACCTCAAAATCTCCATGGATGGTTTACAAGAAGATATAAAAAAGGATTACATAACAAGATAGGCATGAGTGTTGAGATCTGTATCACTGCAGGAAGTACCCACATGGTTTGAAATCAAATCCATTGAAGTGTCCAAAAAAAAAAAAAAAAAAAAAAAAAGGATGTGCCTTTGAAAATTAAAGTAAGGATTTTGTTTACTAATAGTGTATTAAATAAAAGCAGATATTTCTAAAAAATAATCAAAGATTCTCCCTTTCTTCTTTACTTGGTTTTTTCCTAATAGACAAAATTTATACTATTTCCCATATAAAGTATATATTTTAGATATCAACCCTTAGGGTTGCTCCCATTTTACCTTATCTGCTCTTTACTAACCTCTCTAAATGAAATGCTACTGGAGAAACACTTCTAAAATGAATGTGTTAAGATTAGATAAACACTAATTTCTAATCTATAAATACACAACCAAGGTCAACTACAAATTCAACTTATTTCAAATGTCCTCACTGCTAAACAAAAATTATTTTATTTCTATAAGACCTTTGTCCCGAATTTCTATGATCTTTAAACTCTTTATCATAAATCTACATATTCACTCCTAGACTCCTACCTCCTGAGCTGAACTGCTTTTTAAATGCTTAAAAATCACTTTTTTAAAAAATTACATTTTATTTTTCAATTAATAGGCTTTAGTTTTCTCTCCCTGCTACCTCTCTCCTGACCTTAGTAAAAAAAAAAAAAAAAAAAAAAAAAAAAAAAAAAAAAAAGAAGAAAGAAAAGAAAAGAAAACTCTTGCAACAAACATAGTCAAGCAAAAATGCATAACCACCCTGGCCATGTCCAAAATTATCTATCTCGATCTTTGTCAGGAAGTGGGGAACATTTATATCATTGGCCCTCTGAAACATTTCTAATTGCATTCTTGCCATTATGTGAGAAGTTTCTCCCCCCCCCCTCCTCTTCTTTTCTTCCCTAGTGCATCCTTTTCCTCTCTCACTTTCCTTTTTCCTTTTAAGATCTAAGAATCACTTCTGATGCTTCTAATGAGTCCTGCTGAAAGAACATCTGGCAGTACACTTTAAGAAGTGACTTCAAAGACCCTCATTAGAATGAAAACACTTCATCCTTATGAGTCTCTTCCAACTACTCACTAATATTTATATTTTTTAGGTTTCTCCTTATTCCTTTGTCTGTATTTCAGTTTCCACTAAGCTCTGGTTTAAATATCAAGAGATTCATTTTCCCTGATTTGGAATAATACTCATTTTTGCTAGATAAGTTATTCTTGGTTTTAAATCTACATCTTTTATCTTGTGAAATACTATATAGTCCAGGGGCAGCTAGATGGTGCATGATTAGAGCACCAGCCCTGAAGTCAGGAGGACCTGAGTTCAAATCTGGTCTCAGACACTTAACACTTCCTAGCTGTGTGACCCTGGGCAAGTCACTTAACCCCAATTGCCTCAGCAAAAAAGAAAAGAAAAAGAATATTATAGTCCATCTATTCTTTCATGGCAGTAGAAACTAAATCTTGTATGATTTTTCATGATCATGAACATGGCTCTTTGATAATGACCTCTTTCTTTTTGGCTATTTTTGGTACTCTTTCTTTAACATGTAATCTCTCAAATTTGATTGTATTACTACATTCCTAGTAGTTTTCATTTTGTGCTTTATCTTAGGAGGTGACAAGCAAACTCTTTTGTTTTCACTCTGCTTCTAAAAAAGTGGGGCAGTTTTCAATCATGATTTCCTCAAATATGACATCTAGGTTCTTTAAGCTAGTACAAATCTTAAATTAGGTCTCCTTACTCTGTCAGAATTCTCAAACATGTTCTTGAAGCCTACATGTGGTCTACAACAGTCCTGAACCATATTAAAATATAATTAGAAAATATTAGGAAAATACAATAAAACATAGATAGTATTAACATACATTCATCTAAGCTGATATGTGTCCTGCAGAGATCCTTACAAATGGCTTAGTGTCCCATGTTTCTATTTGAGTTTGATAGCACTGTTTTAGAGCAGTTGTTTTTGTAATATTGAATTATCTTACATTTTCTTTGATTTTTTTTCTTTTGAATTTTAATATTTTTTAATTTTAATTTTTCTTTTTATTTTAATATTTCTTTTTGTCTCATGGAGTCTTTAAGTTTGTTTTGATCTGATCCAATTTTAGGGATCTATGTCTTGGATAAGGTTTTGTACCTCTTAATTACTAGTCTCTATCATAGCTCTCATTTCTTTTTCAGTTCTTTCTTCTATTACTCTCATTTCATTACTAATACCTTTTAAAAATCCCAAATCAAACAAATATTTATTAAATGACTACTACATCAGGCATCATGCTAAGTGCCGAGGATACAATTAATAACAAACAAGACAGTTTTTATCCTCAAGGAACTTATAATCTAATAGAGGGAGATAACACACAAAAGAAATCGGGAAAGCAGGGGACAGAGTAAAGAGAAGAGAGTACTTGATTCAGGGGCATTTTGTTTTTTGGAGTTGAAACAAGGAATGGTAGCAGAATGTAGTGAACACAGAAGTCCAGTTTCTATAAACTCTATAAAGGAAGGCATTGGGAAGAACTTAGTTCTCCACTATTAAACTCTTCAATCAAAGGAGAGAGAAGTTAGTCAAGATTTTAGTTAGCAACATAGTGATGGGATTAGAGGTGATAAGCTTAACTTGGGAAGAACATCTTATTCCTTAAGAGTTGAAACCAAGCACCATTTCTTCTAGAAATTCCAAATGATCTTTTGAGTATGTTACACTTTCTTTAAGGTTTTGCATACAGATGTTTTGAAGTTATTTTCTCCTTCTGACTTTGTGTATTGGGCATCTCTAGTCTCATACTAGCTTTTTCTTGTTTTTTGTTTTTGTTTTTGTTTAGTCATTATTCCAGCAATAGGCTCTGGGTGAACTGGAATTGTAGACCTAATTGGAGAGTTCTTTCAGGGATGAATCTATGATCCTGGCATTTCTGTAAGATCCCTTTGCAATGCTTTCCTAGGCAGGGGACTAAGTCCAGGATCCATTCAGAGTGATTTTGGGCTGAGAACCACTAGGCATTTAGTTTGTACTGAGTCCCAGATTGGCTGGGTCAGAGCTCTAGGCACTAGGGAACTGTTGGCTCAGGGGAAGCTGGATACTAATTCCACTGTACACTCTCCAGGGGTCCTCAAACTACAGCCCGCGGGCCAGATGGGGCAGCTGAGGACATATATCCCCCTCATCCAGGGCTATGAAGTTTCTTTATTTAAAGTCCCCCAAAACAAAGGTTTTGTTTTTACTATAGTCCGGCCCTCCAACAGTCTGAGGAACAGTGAACTGGCCCCCTATTTTAAAAGTTTGAGGACACCTGCCCTAGGCTGTCCTAATTCAGAGCCCTGGAAAACCTGGGAAAATTCTGTGTTGAGTCAGAATTAGTAATCTGGACCAGAATCAATAATCAACTCTGGATACCCTCACACTGCTGCCAGAGTTCAGAGCTCTGACGATTAAATTCATAATCCCAGGCTTTTTCCCAATTATTCTCCTGATCACCTCCTTATAAGCCAAATATGTAATCTTGGACTGGAGAAATGAGTCATTGAAAATTCTCCTTTAATTTTCCACTCACTACTCAATCTAGCATTATTCTCAGATCATTATTATGAAGTAGTTGTGTGAAAATATAGCTGCATTATATTGCTTGTTCCTATTTTACCACCTTGGCTCTGTTCATCAACTGATTTTTTGACAGTTCAAACAGTATATAACATAAGTTATATAAGTTAAACTCAGTAAGTCCAAAACAGATTCATTATCTTTTCCCACAAAACTCTCCTCTTTTCCAAAATTTTCTATAAGCTAGCACTATCTTCTCAGCCACCCAAAACTTCAATCTGACTGCCACTGACTCCTCATTCTTAATCATTTCATACATACAATCCTTTGCCAATTACTGTCATTTTTAACCTTCACATCTCTCATATATACTTCCTTATCACACAGCTCACCCAGTCAATATCTTAGTTCAGGCTCTCATCATATCTTGTCTGGAGTATTCTAACAGTTCTCTAACTGGTGTTCTATCTTGAATTTCTTCTTTTGGAACCGTGCCTCTAACTAGCTGTCAATATGGCTTTTTTTTTTTTTTTAAGTGTACATATGGCTCCCTATTATTTCCAAGATTATGTTCTGTTGACATATAAAGTCCATTATAACTTGGTCCTTTCTTATGACTTCAGTCCTCTTATACTTTATCTCCCTCCATGAACCGTACAATCCAGATACTCTGGCCTACTTTTTAGACCAGTGTAGTACAAACACTACATTCTTGTTTCATATCTATGCCTTTGCAGCGTGGCGCTATCCCATGCCTGAAATGCTCTACTCTTTCACAGCAGCCTCGTAGTTTCCATGGTTTCTTCAAGGCTTTGCTCAAATCTCACTACGTGCAAGTTTCGTTTCCCCATTCCCCTAGCTGCCAGTATCCTCCCTTTGAGATTATCTTTCATATACTCTGTATGTCCTTATTTTCATGTATTCCTCATTACAATGTAAGCTCCTGGAGCACAAGGACTATTTTTGGCTCTATTTTTATATCCCCAGAATTTTATGTGGGACATAGAAGGTGCTTAATAAATACTTAACTCATTCCCTAGACTCATTCACTACTCAGTAGATAAACCTACCACCTGTATCATTAGGGGAAAAGATGGCATCCTTTGGAAGTTCCCCAACTGCCTCTATTCTGCACTTCAAAAAACACCTCTACAACTTCACCCAGGGTCATCTCCGATCATCCTGATCTATATAACTTCCCAGTGGATCCAGATAGCTCTGGAGAAAAAAGTGAAGCTGAACTTTGCACAGCTCACCCTCACTTAAACTCAATTTGCTTGCATGTCATGATATCACCTCTCTGATATCATGGTATTCTTCAAGAATAAAGGACATCCAAAACAATCCCATTTTTTTTTTTTCTCTCCCCTGGTTTTTCCCTTTTGTTCTAATTTTTCTCCCCCAACATGATTCATGAAGCTATATTAAAAATAAATAATTTTTTTTTAAAAAAAAAGAATGAAAGACAAACAACCTCTGTGAGTAGAGCTGATGCACAGGGGATTCAAATGAAACTAATCATTTGGGCAACTTTGTTTCTTTCCTTTTGCCTTTACTTCCTTCCTTCCTCACTGCCTCTTCACTTTCCCTTTTGTCTGTATAGGGTATCATATCCATACCTGCAAGTGTTCTTGCAAAGGGAATATTAATTTTTTTTTTTGAACACTGAAACCCCCCAAGGTATCTTGGGGTTTAGAACCTGGATTTCTTTAAGAACCATGCCTTAAACTCAATTCATTCAGGATTTCATAGGTAGGCCAACAATAGGTCCCAAACCAAGCCCCAATTGGTCAAGGTTTGGGATTTGACTTTGGGACTTTAGGACTCTGATTTACAGTGAATGAAAATAGCAATTGTTTCTGTTTTGGGCAGAAATCCTGAAGCTCTTCTCCCAGAGTAATTATTTTTTTGACTGAATAAAAAAGAACATTCTTTGCCTCAATTCCTACCTAGACTGAATGAACATTCTTACCACAAGAATCAGGTGACTCTAGAAGAAAAAGTGAGGCTTGTGACAATGCACAGCTCTTGCTCACTTAAATTACATTCACTTGCATATCATGGCAGTACCTTCCTGAAGTTCTGGTCCTCTTCAAGAATAAAGGACAAACAAAAACATCATCTCTTTCTTCCTTTGCTACAGTCTCTGAGGGAAAGATAATTCTTTCCAAAGTTTCTATATATAACTTTCTCATCACCTAAACATGCTTTCTACTTCATTCTGAAAAATTTTCCATTTGACCCCCATATTTCCTCAAATAATGATCACCACAAAACTATTTTAAAAAGAATCAACCATCTACCAGAGTTCTTATTCCAGGACCCAGGAACTTAAAAAAAAATCTTAACAGCATTTCAAAATAATTGGGTTCCACTGTAATCTTATGTATTCTGTGCATTTAAAAACCTTATCTTAAAAGGGTTTCATGGGCTTCAGCACATGATCCGTGGCACCATAAAAATTAATCTCTGATCAATACTCACTGCCTCCATTTACTCATTTTTCAATCCCTACAACCTAGTTAGCAATTCTACACTAAGAAATGTAATTCTTACTCATTTTTCAATCCCTACAGCCTAATTAGTAATTCTACTCTAAGAAATGTAATTCTTTCCAGTGATCTCAACTGCTAAATCCAAAGTCCTTTTCAGTCTTTATGCTCACCAGGCTAGGCATGGGACTAAAATGCGCATACCATCCCTGCCTTCAAGGAGTTTATAATCTACCAAAAAATCATATTCTAGTCACAGATAAGTTAATTTAAAAAAAAAAAAATATATATATATATATATATATATATATATATAAAATGCACAGTAATTAAGGTGACAGCACAAAGACCAGGAACTTAAAGAATTAAGATTTTTTTAAAGAGTTATTTGAAGACTTCCCTCAGTATCCTTTGCCCATTTATCATCTATTACTAGGTTTGTAAATTCTGAATCATCCTTAATCTTTTCCTCTTCCTTATCTTCCACACCCAATTCCTTGAGCAATTTTGTCAACTTTACTTCCAGGATACCTCAGTTAAGCCAACATCACTACTCCCCAGGCTATAAACAGCCTTTTGCCTGCTTTCAGGCTCTTCCTCTCTCCATTTATCCTCCAAAACAATTTTTTTCTCTTCCTAAAGAAAAGCTCTGACCATGTCACTCCCCTACCTAAAATAGGTTTCAGTAGTTCCTTACTACCTATAAGATAAAATACAAAATCCTCAGTCTGATATAAAGATCTTTGACAATCTGGTACTAACCTATCTTTGCAGCTTTATTTCATTTTATACTCAAGTACTCCACATCTGACATTCCAAGTATCCTATTCATCAAACATACCCATAGTAGAAATGAATTTTCTTCTAGAAGTCACACCCACCTTAAAGCCTCAGCTCAGATGCTATCTCCTTAGTGAAGCCTTCTCTGATGCGAGTCAGTGCTCTGTCTCCTCAGATTACTTTGTACACAAGTAAATTAGCAGTTTGTTCATACTAAACACAACATTTACTAGACAAATTGAAATGTATAGGGGACAACCCTCAGATCACATAAAAGAAATCTGCTAATCTCTCTTGTATTAAAAAAAAAAAAGCTTTTGTTTATCCCAGTTTGTCTCTTCAAACTATTCTATTTCCTTTCCTTATAAACTATTCTATTTCTTTTCTTCCTGATTACTTCCTCACACTTATAATTTGCCTCCAATCTTTCTCCCTTTAATCCAACCTATAAACAACATGTGACAAATACGATATGTATATATGCATATGTAGAGAAATAGTTATGTGTTTATACATATTCTCAACACATATTCTCAAAAACAGGCCTAGTTCATTTTTACCAGCATACCTTGGTTCAAATTGACCTGCCTTCCAAATTAGAATACTCTTCATCCTTTCCTCTAAACCAAGCATATTCATTCTTCAAAGTCCACCAAAATCCCTTACTTCTTTCTCTATTATACCTTCCACAATTATGCTGATATATTCTTAAACAAAAGAATTGGCTCTAAGATTTTAATAGACATTATTAACATCATCTCCATTATTTTCTTCAGTCTATACAATCAACAAAACAAATCAAGCTTTGATTTGAGGTGTTTGCCCATTTCTGAGGTGTAAATGCTTACAATGAAAATGTAACAATCAGGAAGGTCTGGTATGATCAGGCTTCAGCATACCCAACCTCCCAATCCCCCCACCACATACACACACTTAAACACCCTTCCACATCTTAGCATCTCTTTATCTATCCCCTCATTTCAACAACTAAAGCACTTATTAATAAGCTTACCATTCCATTGATAGTCATATACTTTCTTGTATTTTTAATTAACTTTACATGTTTCTCTTCTCTCTTCAGCAAGACTCAAGGGTACCAGGGAAGGAGGAGGTGTGTTGATATTATGTATCTCTGCATTATCTGTATTTGTTAAATATGTAAAAGAACCCAAGATTTAAAAAAAAAATTTTTTTACAACCCATTACTGGAATATATCTATGATTATATCTATCCTGTGTACAGAAAAAAAGACAATGGATCAAAGTTAAAAAGAAGGAAACCAATTTTCATTTACAAGGAAGTGAGTTTTGTATTATAGGTCTTCTATTCAATGCTTGCTTTTCAAGTATACTATCAAGGGAATTCACTCTCCAGATATGGTATGATCTCTATGATTCCTTCTAGACTGAAGTCTAAATCTATATTTAGAAGGATTAACAGTAGGTATGAGAGCAAGAGGAATTTGTATGGCATCAGATTTTTGGGTCTACCATTTTTAAGGGATACATAGGGTCTGACTGTATTGCAAATCAAGTTACTATATAGCAATACTGTGCACAAATATGCAGAAGTTTATTTTCCTATTAAACCTACATTGTTAGTAGTAAGCAGAAGGAGGCATAACTAAAGTTCACTTAGAGCATTTTAAGATCTAAATATTAATTCCAATAAATAGATATTACCTTTACTACTTTACAGGTGAGAAAAGCTGACTTACAAGTTAAATGTGTTGCCTACAATCATAACTAAAAAACACTTCAGCTTTAAATTTCATTTGCAATATGATGGATGATCTAGGGAACTAATAAAAGAATGCTAGGGTAAAGAAAGTTAAAATTAAAGAGTTCATAAGAATAAAGATTACTACCTCAGGCCAAAGCTGACAGCTCTCTGATCTCTCTGTCTACTTTTGTCTCCACTTTGCAACCACCCTAAGGAAATCAAAAAAAAGAACTACTGCAATAAACAGAAGACCAACTGGCAGAGTATTTTATAAGCTAGGTTAATTTTAATTTCCTTCATGTACTAATATCAATACAGTTGACAGGAAACAGGCCCTGGTCAGCTTCTGAAATGGATGTTGGAAGCATTTAAAAATATTCTACTTCAGCAGCTGCCTTCCTGGCAAGGGGTCAAGTCTTTTTCTTTGTTTTCAATAGGACCCAATCAGAGCTGTGCAGATTTCATACATTCAATGAATACTAATGAAGCACCTACTACATGCAACATACCGCATTGAGAGTGCTAGAGAGATAGACAAGATTCTTGCCCTCAAAGAGGTCAATCTAGTGGGTTTTTCTACTGAAAACCAAATGTGCATGGCAGTGAGGAAACACATACAGAAAGTGAGACAGTCCTTATCCTCAGAGCTTACATTCTTCTGGGAAAAGATAATGCCTATTCACATACAAGTAAATATAAGATAAATGCATAGTGGTGGAGGGTAGGGGGAATATGAGAGAAGGAAAGAAAGGAAAGTGAGTGAGGATTGTGGAGGAGGGGAAGTCAAAAAAGTCCTCTTGAATGTGGTTCTCCAGCTGAGAGTTGAAGGCATGCAGGGGTTCCAAGAGGCAGAGATGAGGAAGGAGGGTATTATAAAAATGAGGACAGTCTATGCATAGGCAAAAAAGACAGGATGACATATAAAGGGAACAGAAAGTAATCCAGTTTGAATGGACTAGAGAGTGTTTAAAGGAGAATAATCTATATAAGGCTGGAGAAATAGGCTAGAATCAAATTGTAAAAGAATTTAAATGAAAAACAGAAGTTATCTTTTATTCTCAAGATAACTAAAGAAAACTGCTGAAGTTTCTTGAGCACTGGAGTAACATATTCTTTAAGACTCTCAATTTAACAACTATGTAAACCAAAGTTAAGAGGGAGGACAGATTGGATGCAGAAAAACCATTTTAACTGTCAAATCAAGAGATCATTAGAGCCAGAACTAAGGGTGATTGGGAATAGAAGGAATGGGACATATAAAAGAAACACTGAGGTAGTAAAATCTATAACATTTGGTACAACTGATTCAATAAGAGAAGTTAAGGGAGCAGTGAGAATGAAAAGTCCGGATGACTGCTAGGTTGTAAACTTGGATAATTGGAAGAATGTTGGTGTCCTTCAAATCAAAGAACACTTAATAAGCACTTAATGTGTGTCAGGCACTGTGCTAAGTGCTAAGGAGGAAAAAAAAAGGAAGCAAAAATATTGCTAAATCATGCCCTCAAGAAGCTTAAAACTTGGGGCAGCTAGGTGGCACAGTGATTAGAGTACCAGCTCTGAAGTCAGGAGAACCTGAGTTCAAATCTGGAGTCAAACACTTAATACTTCCTAGTTGTATGACCTGGATCCCAATTGCCTTAAAAAAAAAAAAAAAAAAAAAAAAAAAAAAAAAAAAAAAAAAAAAAAAAAAAAACTAGAAGCTTAAAATCTAACAAAGACAATAACTATGTACAAATAATAAATGTTAAGATAAATTGGAGATAATCACAGATGGAAAATAATAACATAAAGAGCCCTTGGAGAAGATGGGATTTTAGATGAAACTTAAAGGAAGTGAGGAAGTAGAGATGAGAATGAAAAATAACCAACAAAAAGGTCATGGGTCAGGTGAGTGTCTTCTCAGAGGAATAGTCATGAATCTTATTACTAAATTAATGAGTAACTGAAGAAGGATAAAGTGTAAGAAGACAGGAAAGGTAGGAAAGAAACAGTTGATGAATGGCTTTAAAAAGCAGAAAAAGGATTTTATATTTGATTCTAGAAAAAGAAGCTACTGAGTTATTTAACCTGGGAATGAGGGAATATTTTGACTGCTGTGTGAAGCATGGACTAGAGTAGAGAAAGCTTACAGAGAGTAAAACCAAAAGTTAGAAGATTACTACAATAACCCAAGAATGAGGTGATGAAGACTTGTACCAGGATGAGGGCATTGTCAGTATTAATAAGGGAGCATATAGGAAAGATGTTTTCAGAAAAAGGATAGTTAGAAGGGATACATTTAGGTAGAAAGATAAATTCAGTTTTGAATGTGTTAAATTTGAGATGCCTATGATTCCTATAGGGTAAGATGTTCAGATGATAGCTAGGGACACAGGCCTGGACCCTGGGAAAGCGATGAAGCCAAGATATGAAAATGTGGGAATTATGAGATTCCTGGATCCATGAGATTAGCAACAGAGTAATGCGGAGAAATGAGAGATCAGGAGAAAATCTTGGGGTACATACATGGAATGAGATACGGATGAGGCTCTAGCAAAGGAGACCAAAAAAAAAAAAAAAAAATCAGTCCAACAGGTAGGAAGGGAACCACAGCACCTCAGTAATATGAGAAACCAAGGATGAGAGTACTCAAATGGAGAAGAGATGTTCAACAGTATAAAATGCAGAAGAGAAGTGATGAAATTTGAGAACTGAGAAAAGGTCATTGGATTTAGCAATAAAAGGGTCATTAGTGACCTTGAAAAGGAAAAAAGTTTGTGTTGAATGGTCCAGAAGGAAGCAACATAAGAAGAAGTTGAGAAATAAGTATAATATGTAATACTCATTCTTCTTGGTTATAAAGAATGTCAATATATGGCTAAGATGACAGGAAAAGAAAATGATAAATGTTGGATGACAAGAAAAGAAAATGATAAATGTTGGAAGGGATGTGGGAAAACTGAGATAATAATACATTGTTGGTGGAATTGTGAATACAACCATTCTGGAGAACAATATGGAACTATGCCCAAAGGACTATCAAACTATACATACCCTTTGATCCAATAGTATTTCTATTGGGCCTATATCCCAAAGTGATCATAAATAAGGGGAAAAAACCTACATGAGATCATAAATAAGGGGTAAAAAACCTACATGTGCAAAAACGTTTGCCACAGCCCTTTTCATAGTGCTAAAGAACTGGAAACTGAGTGGATGCCCATCAGTTGGAGAATGACTATATAAGTTATAGTATATGAATGTTAAGGAATATTATTGTTCGATAAGAAATGATTTCAGAGAGGCCTGGAGAGACTTACATGAACTGATGTGAAGTGAAATGAGTAGAACAGAGAAAACAACAAGGTTATATGGAGAGCAATTCTGATGGACATAGTTCTTTTCAACAGCAAGGTGATTCAGGCCAATTCCAATGGTCTTGTGATGGAAAGAGTCATCTGCAGCCAGAGAGAGGACTGTGGGAACTGAGTGTGGATCACCACATAGTATTTTCAGTTTTTGTTGTTGTTATTTTCTTGCATTTTGTTTTCTTTCTCATTTGCTTTTCCTTTTTGATCTGATTTTTCCTATGTAGCATGATAATTGTGGAAATATGTATAGAAGAAGTTTAATTATATAAATATATAAATATATGTTTAATATATTTATATATATAAATATATTAAATATATATATATATTTAATATATAATCCAATATATGTTAAATATATGTTTAACATATATTGGATTACTTGCTGTCTAGGTGAGGGAGAGGGGGAAGGGAGGGAGAAAAAAAATTGGAACACAAGGTTTTGCAAAGGTGAATATTGAAAATTATCTATGCATATGTTTTGAAATTAAAAAGCTTTAAGAAAAATAAAAAGAATGTTAATGATCTTTAATTAAATATATGCCATTGAATGTGAGATATAACTCAACTTGTCCTATCAAGAAACAATGGTTAAGTATTAGCACTAAAGAAACCAAAGTCAAAAACAATGACTAAGTCTAGATAGGAGTTAAGGATCTAGTTAATTCTTAATATTAAAAAAAATAATAATAATAACCTATATTGACATAACACTAGTTTCAGTATTATCTGCCTACCCTTCAATTCTAATTATTGCCTAAAATGACTCTGAGCATAGTCTATTCTATCATGGAACCTATCTATAATCCAGACTATACCAGAAACATGTGTATGAATAAGATTTTCAAGATGATTCATATTAAAAGACACTAAACATAAGATTTCTCTAAAGAAACTTTTCATCCTTCAAAAGAAATATCAATGTTACATGTTGGGATTAATTTGTATCAAAGATGAGTTTATTCTAAACAAAGTACTAATATTTCAAATCCAAATCAAATTATATTAACATTTGAGTTTCTTTGGTTTCAGTAGATTAATTTTGACCACGTTAATCATTCTACTAAAGTTTACAAGTACAAAATTCCACTTATCACTTATTACATACATCATATGGCACTAAAAACACTTTATCTTTAATCACTTTAAAATGATCCTTTTTTAAATGGAAAAAAGTTTATCTAATTATTTTGATTGAGAAAATCACAGTCTACCTGTTAATTCCAAGTCTATCTATAAATATCTTAAGAAGGAAAATCTATCAAGTAATCTAACTTTTGTTATCATTTGATCATTTCAATTGTGTACAACTCTTGTAATTCCTTGGGGGAATTTTCTTGGGAAAAATACTGATTTTCCATTTCCTTTTCCAGCTGAGGAAACTAAGATAAATAGGGTGAAGTAACTTGGCCAGGATCACATAGCTAGTTGTGTCTGAGCCTGGATTTGAATTTAGGGTCCTAATTCCACTTCATCACCAAGCTGTTAGTTAACCTTATACTTTTATATATTACTCCTGGAATAGGCATCACTTTTCAATAAAGGTTAGAACATTAGTTCCATAGAGAAAAGTAAATTCCTTTTTAGATTCTAGAAATCTTTTCTAGGTATAAGACAAAGAATATATCTCAAAACATATCTCAATTAAACTATCCAAACAGAATCTTTACTTAACTGTGTTGTCCCCCCTATTCCTAGTTTTCTGGGGGGAAAAAAGAAATTACAAGGAAACAAGCATATGTAAGGAATTTTGCTTAACCATACACACAAAACCATCAAGCATATCCTAGAGACAGTATGCGTACTATTAGTAAAACTTCATTAAGACTCCAGTGAGGGCATTATTATACCCTCTTTACAATTCAGAAAGCAGGGCTCAGAGAGAAGTGTATATTTAGCATTGAGCTAGGAAAAGGTTGGGAATTAAACTTTGGTCCCTCTGGCTCATGGGTCTTTTCCCATATATGATTCTGCTTCTTGAAACATGCTAAGGAATAAAAAACACATTACAAGGGAAGAGAAAAGGAACTGTATGCTACAGACAAAAACAAAAACAAGAAACAATAGTTCTTAGTATAATATTAAAGAGATATTACTTAGTACAATGATCTTGAGCTGTTAAGAAAGAATCATTCAATATACTTTTTAAGAAGACAGGAAAGTACTGCCATAAAATAAAACAAAAACATTGATGCTTAAATTGATCAGCTTTCAGTCATCCAGGAAAAAAAAAATTGGATTTCCCAAGCATTTCAGATAGCTTAGGTATTCTTTTAATATGCTGACTGGTATTAGCAGTTGAAATCAAATTAATCTATTGCCAAACTTGAACCAGTAATAGACAATGCCACAATATTACTGACATGTGGAACACACTGACCAGTACATTATAATAGTATAAGCAAACCCAAGTCAGGAAATTCCACTTTTAACAACTTTTGGCCAATAGTCCAAGACACACATCAGATTACAAGATCAGATACATATACTCATTTAAGACATGAAGAAGCAGAAGCCCCGGAAAATGAAGTGACTTGTTCATGGTCACTTAACAGCATAGGCAAAATTTCTGAATCTTATTTCAACTAAATGATCCAAAGTATTCACTAAAAAGTACAAAGGCTCAAACAATAATTTAGGTCATAATTTGCCTGTATGGACTCTATGACAAGATTCACTCCTAAAATCCACTCTCTTTCTTACAAATAAATGGAAATGGCCACAGAAGGAAGCATACCTGAAAAAGTGTAAGGAATTAATATATGAATCTGTAACTACAGAAATATAGTTATTCATCTTAAAGTTTCTTGAAAGCAATCTGTTTCATTTTTATCTTTGTATATGCAATGGCTAGCACAGCGCTTATCACATGGGAGACATTTAAATGCTTACTGAATTAAACTGAACACTACAACACAATAATAATTGATACCTTAAACTAGTTAAAGAATACTATGAGAGATCTGAAAATAAAAATGTCTTGTAAACCAAAACTAATAAGATTAAACTCATTACCAAAAACAATGTAGCTAAAGAATATATGTACCATACTGATAATTATACTTATCAGCAAAGTACAATAGTCAGGAGAATTAAGTTCATTTTCAGTGATATATACTATAGTATCTATCTATACTATCTATAGTATACTCTATTCACAGAATTTCTGAATTAAAGCAACTTTAAAGAACATCTTACTTACTTTGGTGGATCCGTGATTTCATCAGTGTAGGTCTTTCCTCCACCAATGCAGATCAAAACCTTTCCATGCCTTCTCATCCTGTTTGATTCTTATCCATGTCTTTCCATAGATCCTCTAAAGAGAATCTACCCAACTTACTGGAGGCCTTTTTCTTATTCTTTTAATATCTCAAAGGGTACCAATGTACCACTACTTCTTGAAATTGCAGGAGTTGTAAGTATGAAAAGAAAAACCCTAATCTGTACAAGACATGTGCAGAAAAAGCAATGAAAAAAAATTCTTCTCTCTTCACTAATTCACTTTTTCCAAACTCTGATCAAAAGGTAATTTGGTTTTAAGAAAAAGGCCAATATAAACTCAGCTAGCAATCAACAAAATGACTTATTAATTTGCAAGGCTATCAATAATTATTATATTGCTTTCATCCTTGAAATTAAAATGGTTTATGATTATTACTAATCTTTAAAATATAATCATGCAACAAAAATCATTAATTGCATACAATAAAAAATTGTTAACTAGCATTAAAAATTCAGACTGCAAAATAAATTGAGGGTTTTTGTTTTGATATCAGTCTCCATAAATATTAAGAAACCCTTCATCACAAATAAGTTTATTCCTCAGATTACTTGAATTATTTTAAGAAATACTCAAGGCTTAATTCTTTTAAAAAAATTACTTAATAAGTAAGGTTTACTTCAGTACTGCCAATATCACTATTTCAATTCTTCAACAGAAAAAAAGGAAAAACTGCACATATTGTTTGTCTTTAGAACTTACTTTATTCCTGTCTATTTATGAACTTTTATTTACTATGCAATTTACTCCAAACTAACAGCTATGCTAGATTAATGAGGTAAAGGGATAATTTTAAATATTAATGAATCCCAAATAAATCTTAAAAGCCAAAGTGACCAGAATAAGAGAATAAGCACTTTATAAAAGTATGCCTAAAATTTAATATATTGGTTATACAATTAACAAATGTCTGATGATCAACTATAATTTCTTTCCATCTATCATCATATATCATTTCCATCTATCTATCATATATACATTATATATGGTTCAATGGAAAAAGGGTTTGAACCTAGCTCTACCTGCTAAATGATTCTGATTAAATCACTTAATCTCTCTCATAGTCTCACTTTCATCATCTATAAAATGGAAATACTTTTTCATAGAGTTTTTCCTATGAAGCAATTTTTAAACTAAAGAGCTACATAAACATGAGTTACTACTATGAAAATAAGGAATCACAAATTTAATGGGTCTACATATTTCTCTAAAGGGCTTTTTCATAAAGGATAAATTATCTATTAGCATACTGATTCCACTAATTAAATGAAGGTACTTAAATGCAACATACTAGAATTTATTCAATTAAGTATTTACTGAGAACCAATTATATACTTAAAGCACTGTTTTTAAAATAGTCAGAAAAATATTAAAGATGCATTTAATTGGTGGGCAACATGACCAAACCGAACACTTTAACAAATCAATCCAGCATTTCTGAAAAAAAAAAAAAACAAAACAAAACAAAACAGTATTAATGTTCCTTTTTTAGGCATCCATTTCCCACTAGGAGGGGAAAAAAAGGCCTTCTGGGATTCAAGACATCCCCAGCTCCCCTCAGAACAACTGATAAGAGGAGGAGGAGGGGCAAAAAGATGGCCTCTACCCACCTGCCAGTCAGGACTCTCCTTGGTCATCTGCCAACACAAACAAGCTTTTCACTCTAAATGATATCACTGCCTCAACCTTTCCTTCCAGCCCTGTCATTTCTCAAGATCATTCCTGCTCGTTTTAGGCAAAAAAGGAATAAAACTGAGGCCAATAATGGGGTTAGAATAATTAGAGGGAAAGGCGGAGGAGGATGGATTGGAACTCACAGCAGGAGACGACAGAGACTGGATTAGGGAATATCTCACTTCCACGACAAAAAGGTTTTTTCAATCAGTTGTAGCAGGATTGATGGTTTTAAGTGCTTTAACGGTATCTATCGAAGGAAGGATGAGGGAGAAGAGTTCTAAGGAGGATGCGGCATGGCTAAGGGGTTTTTGTTTTTGGTCTCCCACTCCCCTTCGTGCAAAGACATTTTGCAGAAAGGCCGCAGGCTCCATCCCTGGTTGGTTTTTGTTTCTCTTCTTTTCCAGGGGGATGAACGGTACAGGAGAGGGGGGAGGGGATGGATGGACCGCACAAGGAGCGAGGGGGGGAGGACGAGCCTAGGGAGAAGGCCGCCAAAGAAACGGATCCCTGCTCTGGCCAGGCCCGCGAGGCCACGGCCAGCCCGAGGGCGGTACGGAGAGGGCCCCGGCGCCGGGGGGCGGGGATGGAGGCCACGCGCGGCCTGGCGCGGCCCAGCCCGGCCTGGCCTGCTCCAGCCGGCGGGAAGACAGGCCGCTTCTAGGCTGGTTGGCAGGCAGGCCTGGCTGCGCGGTGCAGTCACCCCTTTACCGTGGTTCATCAGGGGCCGGCCTTACCTGCAGGATGGGGCGCAGAAGGGCTCCGGGAAGCATCGGACCCCGATCTCCAGACTTCCCCCTCCCCTGGGCCGCTACAGCCCGAGCTTCATTGTGCCGCTGCCCGCCGCCGGCGCCGCCGCCGCTACTGCCGCCGCCATTTGCTCTTGCTCGCTCGCTCGCTCGCTCGCTAGTCGCCGCCGCCGCCTCTTCCCTTGGCTGTCAGGTTACTCCATTCACCTGGGCCTGGATCAGCCTCCGGCCGCCGCCGCCGCCGCCGCCGCCGCCGCCGCCGCCGCCCCTCCCCGCTGCACTTGCGGAGACAGCGCAGCGGCCGTAACCTGTCCCCCGCAACTCCCAGCGCCCAGTCTGCGACAGCAGCGCAAAAAGGCTCTGAGAATATCACTGCCTCGCGGCCACCACCACCCCACCTCCCACCGCTTTACTTGCTCTCCTCCCTTATTCTACAGCCACTCACAGACCCCCTGACTTCCCTCCTCACTCACGCAGTCACCCCCTCCTTGTCCTTCTGAGAACGAGCTTGCGATTGGCCGAGGCCCGGGGAAAGTGGCGAGACAGAAGGGCGCGATGTTGGAGTACGGGAGGAGGTGTTTGCGGCCCTGCATGAGACCGGGGACTAATCTAGGATAGGAGCCTGGAAAGCTAGGCTAGTGCTGGGCACTGTCGGACTGTGCTAGGGGCGGTCTCCCTCTTGAGTTTTTGGTCATCTAGATTTCTTTTCTCACTCCTTGCCACTTCCCTAGAGTGCTTAAATGGGTAACAAAATTGTACGAGAGGTAGAAAGGCGCTCAGAGATCAATCAGCTGTCGGTCATGAGGTGCCTGTTATGGATGTGCCAGGCACTGGGAATACAGAAACACCCCTCCCCCCCCCCAAAAAAAAAGTCTTCTGTCAAGGAATTCCCGCTCTAATCTTGAAACCGGTGAACATGTTTTGATAGCTTGATAGCTGCATTTGAAAAACAAAAAAGTTTCCTTCGTAATCTGCTGCATTTTCTGCGTTAATTTAAAAACATTCTGAGGAGTCCATAAATTTTACCAGACTACAAAAGGCAACTAGGACACAGAAATGGTTAAGAATTTCAGGCTTCAGGAGTTACAAACTACTGGGGCAGCTAGATGGCGCAGTGGATAGAACACCAGCCCGGAAGTCACGAGGACCTGAGTTCAAATTTGATGTCTGACACTTTGACACGTCCTAGCTGTGTGACCCTGGGCAAGTCACTTAACCCCAATTGCCTCAGCAAAAAAAAAAAAAAAAAAAAAAAAAAAACTATTATAAAATAGCAGTTATCAAAATCAGTTATTACTAAAAAAAAAAAATAGAAATCAATGGTACAGAGTAAACAAGGGAAAATCAGTAACAAATAGAATTCAACAATTCAATGTTATAAAAAGAAAACCATAAATAGAAAAATTCTAATTTTATTTAAAAAATAAACTTCTTGGAAAACTGAAGAGCAGTCAGGTGGTAATTATAGTTAGACCAGCATCTCACACTACATTCTACAATATTAGTGGCAGGCCTAGTCTCAACATTTTAATAGTTCAGATCCTTTTTTTAGGATGAAAAGAGGCACTCCCTAAGTCACTGGACAGTTTACAAAAGGAAGCTTATTTAGCCACAATATAACGTAGTTGTCTTTAGAAAAACAGAATATAGTGATTGCTAAATATGGAGATCTCCAGACCTCCACCAAGTTAGGTCCTTTTGAATCCCCCTTACCCCTTGGTATGATCTTTTATGCCAGCAGGTGATCAGAAAGTCTTGTCCCAATAGAAGCTACCAGGAAGCTGACTTTAGGGAGACATGGCCTGAATCTTGCTCTATGCCTAGAAGAATCAAGTCTTGACTTGTCCATACATGAGGAGATGGTATTATAACAAGAAGTTCAAAATGGATAAATGACTTTAATATTAAAGATGGCACCATTAAAAAATAGAAGAGAAGCAGATTATATACTTTTCACAGCTGTAGAATACAGGCAATTACATATGATAAAATTAGTGATTTAGAGTACATGAAATTGAAAAACTGCTGAACAAACAGAATTAATGCATCTTGAATAAGAAAAGAAGTGGTCCAATGTAAAAAAAAAAAAAGTGATTTCTCAGATAAGAGTTGGTTTCTAAAATATATAAATCATTAACAGAAATAGATATTTAAATAACTAGAGATGCATATGTGACCAAAAAGTCCCACATATGATAAACCCAAAAATCCAAGGTCAAATAAGGTCAAAATGGGTACATGATTTAACATAAAGAATGGTATAATAAGCAAATTAAGAGAACATGAAATAGTTATCAGTCACATTTAAGGAAAGGGAAGAATTTAAAAGCAAAGAAGATACAGACAGCATTAGAAAATAGAAAATATAATTTTTATTACATGAAATTTAAAAGGTTTTACATAAACCAAATCATTGCAATCAAAATTGTAAGGAAAGCAAAAAACTGGGGAGAAATTTGCAGCAAGTATTTCTGATAAAAGGCAAATTTCTCATTTCTCAAATATATAGACAACTGAGTCAAGTTTATATATAAAAAAAAGTACAAGTCATTCCCCAATTGATAAACAGGAAGTTTTCTGACTAATCAAAGCTATCTATACTCATATATATATATATATATATATATATATATATATATATATATATAAAATCACCACTCTAAATCACTCTTGATCAAACAAATGCAAATTAATATAACTTTGAGATATCACTTTATATCTATCAATGTGACTGATATGACAAAAAAGGAAAATGTTCACTATTGGAAGGGATGTGGAAAAACTGGAATACTAATACACTGTTGGTAGAGTTGTGAACTAATCCTACTGTTCTGGAGAGTTATTCTGAAAGGGCTATAAAACTATGCATACCTTTTGATCTAGCAATACCAGTTCTAGGTCTGTATCCCAAAGACATTTCAAGAAAGGGAAAAGGACCTATTTGTACAAAAATTATACGACTGCAATGGGATGTTATTGTGTATAAGAAATTACAAGCAACATGATTTCAGAAAAAAACTGGAAAGACTTATATGAACTGATGCATAGTAACGTTAACAGAATCAGAAGAATGTTGTAAACAGTAACAGCAATATTAAAGGATCCAAGATAATCACAAAGGACTAATTATGAATCATACCATCCACCTTCAGAGAAAGAACTGATATTGATTGAATACATACTGAAGTTATTTTTTGCTTCTTTTCATTTCTTTTCTTTTATTCAAGTCTTTTTGTACAAAATGACCAATATGGAAATGTTTACACAATTGCACATGTACAACCCATATTTGATTGCTTGCTTCTCAGGGAGGGGAGGGGCAGAAAGGAAGGAACTATAGAATTTAGAATGGCATTATTAAAACTTTAAATTAAAATGTTATAAAAATAGAGCAATAAAATTTACTTTAAAATGAAGACCTAGATTTGTCCAATCCCTTCAAATACTTATGAGTAAACCTAGTTCTGGAGAATTAAAATGACTTGCCACATAACCCATAAATGGAAGAACCTTTGTTTCAAACTTAGATCCACCTTCTTTCAAAACCAGGACTCTCTACCATACCAACTTCTAATTCATCATGCAATTTGCTTCATCCTAAAAAAGAATCAGAGTTTTAAAATATTAGAGCTGAAAGAGAATATGGATTGTCAGAGCTAAAAAGGATCTTAAAATCATTAGAACTACAGAATGTTTAAGTGGGATCTTAGACTTATAGGATTTAGAATGTTAGTGGTAAAAAGGACTTTAGAGATTTTTCTCCCGACTCTTAGAAGAAACTGAGTTTCATCAAGGAGAAGAGACATCAAAAATTATATGAAAAAATTAGTGGTTGGGCTAGGCCTTCGGATTCTGTGCTTCAAATGAAAATTTACCCTGGTGGTAATCAAAATATTTAAACAAAGCTTTGACCATTATGTATACTCTTTAACTCTGTTCCCCCTTCAAAAATAGTCTCTGACCTTAGATACTTCATGCAACTTCTATGTCTTAATTCCTTCTGTTGCCTTTGAAAAATCAGTTATTTTCATGCCAGAGCCTTCAGTGTAGTGTGATAATTAAACTTATTTTGATTTTGAAAATATTTTTGTGTTCCAGAAGGATTAGGAGGACCTCCAGAAGGGTTACCAAATTTGCAACCTAGTTTATGAAGTATCTTTCCAGAAATGATTGGCTTATAGAAATTCTACCTTTTTTTCCTCCAGTTCTCTAGACTCATTAGACATATTTCTTTTAAAACAGGAGATTTAATTTAAAATAAAATAAAAATTTAAAATAAGTCCTCAATGCAAAGATGAGGTGAAAAAAAAAAAAAAAATCCAGAGCATTCCATTGTTGTCTCTAGATTTAAAACAAAGAACAGAGACTCAATAAGCAAATTAGAAAAACAAAGGATAATTTACCTCTCAGATCTGTGGAAAAGGAAGGAATTTGTGGCCAAAGAAGAACTGGAATTCATTATTGAACACACAAAAGATAATTTTGATTGGAGTAAGTTAAAAAGTTTTTGTACAAACAAAAGTAATGTAGACAAGATTAGAAGGGAAGCAATAAACTAGGAAAACATTTTTACATTCAAAGGTTCTGATAAAGGCCTCATTTCTAAAATATGTAGAGAATGATTCAAATTTATAAGAATTAAAACCATTTTCCAGTTGATAAATAAAGGATATGAACAGACACTTTTCAGATGAAAAAATTGAAACCATTTCTAATCATATGAAAAGGTGCTCTAAATCACTATTGATCAAAGAAATGCAAATTAAGACACCTCTGAGGTATCACTATATACCTCTCAGATTGGTTAAGATGACAAGAAAAAGTAATGATGAATGCTGAAGAGGGTATGGGAAAATTGGGACACTGATACATTGTTGGTGGAGTTGAGAACCAATTCAACCATTTTGGAGAGCAATTTGGAACTATGCTCAAAAAGTTATCAAACTGTCTGTATTATGGGCCAGAACTCTTGTACTTGAAACAAGGATTCTTACAAGATACTAACTCAGTGTCATTGATAAAGACAATCTAGTTTAGCATGGTGATTAATAGTTCTCTAGTTCAGTACATGTACTTAGTACTTAATAAAGTTCCACACGATTCACACCTATGATAATGTAATTAGAATAGAGCATATAAAGCTGAGACAAACTCAGCCAGAAATATTCCATCTTCATCAGCTTTGTGGTGGCTCTCCTGTATGAAACAGACTCAGAGAAGACAAGAGGACTGGAGGTAGGAGCTCAAGTTCTTGGAGCCAAGGAGAGACATTCACTCCATCTCACACCACCACTGTAGAGACAGACCTGTCCTCCAGCTTGCCCCACTGAGATCAAGGCCCATCTGAAGGGCCTCAAGAAAGCTAACCAGGCCCCAGGCAAAGAGACAATAAAGAATTTAGACTTTGGACTTTAACACTTGGCTCTTCTCCTGGTGATTACTCTACTGAAATGAAGGCTGGTCCAGAGACCTCCAGAAAACCAACCAAAAAGAACATTACATGTCCATAACCTCTGATCCAGCAGTGTTTGTACTGTTTCTACTGTATTCCAAAGAGATCTTAATGGAGGAAAAGGGACCCATGTGTGCGAAAATGTTTGTGGCAGCCCTTTTTGTAGTGGCCAGAAACTGGAAACTGAGTGGATGCCCATCAATTGGAGAATGGCTAAATAAGTTATGGAATATGAATGTTATGGAATGTTATTGTTCTATAAGAGTTGTCCAGCAGGATGATTTCAGAGAGACTGAAGAGACGTACATGAACTGATACTAAGTGAAATGAGTAGGACCAGGACATCATTGTACACAGCAACAGCAAAATTAAACTACAATCAATCATGATGGACATGACTCTTTCCAACAATGAGACGATTGAGGCCAGTTCCAATGATATTGTGATGAAGAGAGCCATCTATACTCAGAGAGAGGACTGTAGGAACGGAATATAGATCACAACTAAGCATTTTCATCCTTTTTGTTGTTTGCCTGCATTTTATTTTCTTTCTAGTTTTTATTTGATTTTTCTTGTACAGCAAGATAATTGTATAAATGTGTGTGTGTATACATATATATATATATAATGGATTTAACAAATATATTTACCTTGTTTAACATATATTGGATTACTTGCTATCTAGGGGAGGGAGTGAGAGATAGAGGGAGAAATTGGAACACAAAGTTTTGTAAGGGTCAATGTTGAAAAATTATCCATGCATATATATGTGTGTACATATATATATATATATATATATATATATATATATATATATTTTTTTTTTTTTTTTTTTTTTTTTTTGCTGAGGCAATTGGAGTTAAGTGACTTATCCAGGGTCATACAGTTATGAAGTGTTAAGTGTCTGAGACCAGACTCCTGACTCAGGTCCTTTTGACTTCAGGGCTGGTGCTCTATCCACTGCTCCATCAAGCTGTCCTCTCTATGCATATGTTTTAAAAATAAAAAGCTTTAATTAATAAAAAAAAGAAAAAGCTTTAATAAAAAGAATAGCGAGTGAAGAATTTTAATAAAGCCCTGTTTATCCACACAAAAATAACTTGGTATCATAGGGTTTTGAAATCATGATTCATCTTTTGAATTCGTCTCAACTGTACAATTAAAAGAAATACTCAAGCCTTGCTTTTGCACCTCCAAGCTGGTAAAATGACAATGAACTCTACACTTTCATATACCAAACCTGAGTCCAACATGAAGTTTGAGGTAATGGTAGCATTAGGTCTGTTTTTAGTATGAAAAAGTCAAGTTTTCCAGGCCTAATCTTTCTCTATCTTGTTACTTGTTTACCCTTCCCTCCAATCCTCAACCTCTTTTTCAAATCCCAGTGTCTAGATCTTAAAGACATGAAGGCTTTTAGTCAGGAAGCATACTGTACTAGACTGAGGAATACAGAGACAGATAGAAATAGCATTATCTAAGATCCTACATTTTATTGGAGGCAATAATATATATATATATATATAGACAAGTAAACTGAAAATGAATAAAGTGA
Organism: Sarcophilus harrisii; assembly: GCF_902635505.1. Lineage (NCBI taxonomy): Eukaryota > Metazoa > Chordata > Mammalia > Dasyuromorphia > Dasyuridae > Sarcophilus > Sarcophilus harrisii. The sequence continues at coordinate 369,024,075 of NC_045427.1, read as the reverse complement.
TTTAAGACTGGAGAAGACCTTTGCTGGTGAGCAGACAGTAAAAGTCTCTTATGAGAACTGGCATTTGAGCTGAGAAGGTGACAAAAATCATTCCAGTCATAAGACTAAAAGTCCCTGTCAATATTCCTGGGTATACCTCTTTCTATCTCTTTCCTGTGCTGTTGTAGAGATGTAGAGCTCTGTTAAGTATTACAGGATTCATGTCGCTCATACTATTACTGATCTGGTAGATTTTCCCCAGAATAAATATTATATACTATATACTCATATTATTACTTACCTCCAGAATAAATGTTCCTTCTGCAGTCTGGGAAGTAATATGTAATCCTCTATCTTTTTGTTAGCTCAGGGAGTTTCCACCCAGAGACTGCCAAAAGGAAAAAAAAAAAAAAAAAACCCTTCACTGTTAGATCTACCTCTATCCAGCAATGCCACAAATAAATACAATCAGAGTCAAGGGAGGAAATAAAAAAGGATTTCCTATTATATGAGTATCTAGAAGCAAAGTAAGAGATATAAAATAAAAGCTGTAGAGGAAAGAAATGAAAGAAGAAGATATGGTTTAAAAAAGAAAGTGGTGAAGCTTATCCATATGAGTCCCTAAGAATTATATAGAGCAGTCAGTCAGTCAACTAGCATTTGTGGAGTGCATAGACCAGATGCCATGAAAAGTGCTAAGGGAATAAAGAAGGCAAATTCCTATTCCTGAGGAGTTCACAGTCTAATTGGCAAGACAATATGCAAATAACTATGTAAAAACAAAATATATCCAGGATAAATTGGAGATAATTTCAGAGGGAAAGCATTTCCCTTAAGGTGAATTAAGATGGTTTGGTAGGTTTCTGGTTAATTCACATGGTTTTCCCTAAATCACACTAAATAAAAAGGACCTAGTTAATTTTAGCAATGATTGACCCATTTGATAATTCTGCAAAGTCCCACTGATCTTGGTAATGGACACCAACTAAATTTTTTTCATGCCTATTAAACGGTGCTCATCTTAAAGATAATAAGGTTCAGAATAGGAAGGGACTTCCACAATAAACTAGTCAAATCTTCTTTATTTTACAGATGGGGAAACTTAGGTCCACAAGAGTTAAATGATTTGTCCATGGTGGGAAATAAAACCAGCATTTAATATCAGCCCTTCTGATTCCAAGTCAAGGGCCCTTAAAACACACAATGATCTGTCTATTTTGTTTTCTCTTGAAAAGAACATAGAAGAACAGCATCCTTTAAAAAAGCAGAGGGCAACTTGACTATAGTTAATTATTATTTTAGAAAACATGTTCTTGTGCAATGAAATTCATGCTTCTAACATTATTTAGGTCAGACTTTGTATCTATAAAAATTGATGAGTTATGCTTATTATTCTGTTAATCTGAACATTCTTTTAGTTTTCATTGAATCATTTTTCAGTAATGTCCAACTCTTTATGACCCCATTTGAGTTTTTTGAGGTAAAAATACTGATGTGTTTTGCCTTTTCTTGCAGATGAGGAAACTGAGGCAAATAGGGTTAAGTGACTTGACCAGAGTCACACAGCTAGGAAGCATCTGAGGTTAAATTTTAATTCAGGATGATTAATCTTCCAGACTTCAGGTCCAGTACTCTATCCACTGCATCAACTAACTGACCAATTTGAACATTGTCACTTGATTAAAAAAAAACATACTGAAAGAAAATAAGATGTTTTGTAGTTGTTCTTAGGTGCCACTAGATATTTACATAGGGCTTATTATTTTGTGAATCTTATAGTGACACACACATTATATATACACACATATACCTATGCATATGTACATCTATATCACACATATACCTATGCATAAGTCCACTTATAGTATACTATAAATGATATAGATGTACATATGCATAAGTATATATGTGTGTATATATAATGTGTGTGTCACTATATTATTTGAGTTGAAACACTATGTTATATATAGCATATATTATATTATCATATATAGTATTATTAATCATTTTACAAATTGCTCCTTCTACAGTAACTTACCACTGCTTCTCAATTCAGTTCAATTCAGCAAATGAGTGCCTGCTATGTATAACAACTTGAGATCCACTATTATGTATCTAAAAATATAGAGAAGTATGTAGTGTATCTTAGAAAGAGTTCTACCTCACATTCAAACAGTTAAAAGAATAAACTATACCTAGGTGAAAACTGCCAAATTTAGTTCTGATACCTTGTCTAAGTACTTTTAAATTTATTATTATTTATCATAATATAATATTAATATTATCATTTCAATAAAATATTTTTGTTTAATCAAAAAATCAGAATTGAACTGAGTTACATCATTAGATATTTGTGTAAAAGAGAGATGTTGTATCAGAATTGAAGGGTTTAAATTCCAGAAGTTGGAACAAGAAAGAACACAGAAAGGACTGATCTGAACAAAGATGGGAGCTATCAAGGACAATCATTGGTTCTGCAGGCATCTCAAAGTGAAGAATCCAGGCTGAGAGAAGCCTGGATGTTGTCCCTTTCCCAACTTCTCCTCCAAGCCAGTTTATCCAAGGCCAGATACTAAAATATACTCTATTGTTTCAATGTTTCAACTCAAATATTTCCAGTAAATTGAATTTGTCTCAACCATAAAGAATCCAGGTGAGACAAAGTCTAACTTGTGCATAGGTTTTGGGAATTCTCCTACTTGCAGGGTTATGACTGAACACTGGATTAAAGATCCTAAAGCTGAGAAGGGAACCAAGTGAACTTACAGACAAGTTTATTATTTTCTAAGCTTAAAGCAAACAAGTTATTATAAAGGTATTATAAATATCTGGAAAATTTGCTTATGGATAACAATATACAGAAGGAACATAATAATGTAAAGGAAAATAACATTAAAAGATATCAGAACCCAGGTTAATGCATTAGCCAATCTTGACTTCAAAGACTGAATTATGAATCTTATCTCCCTCTTTTTATATAGAAAAGTGGTACACTATACTGGAGATGTAGAATAAAGCATAGGCTGACAGATATAATCAATGGGTTGGCTTGTTTGCTTCCCTGGACTCTTTTTTTGTGGAAGGAGAGCATAATGTATTGAGAAATGACAGTAGTGTTTAAAAAGCATCAACGAATCTTTTTAAAAAATAAAGAAACTAATTTCATTTGTATAAGCAGTTTATTCCTCTTGCAATCTGACATAAATAAGGTATCATTTACTACATATTCAATCCTTCGATTCTTTGAATCCTAACAGAAGACTGGGAGAAGTGTAGGAGTAGGTTAAAGTGGGTTAAATCCAGAAAGAACACAGCAAAGAATGATAGATAAATCTAAACAGACAGCAGATAGCATAAGCATTTGTTAAACATTTACAATGTACCAAACACTTGTGCTAACCAATGGGGATACAAACAAGAGCAAGCAAGATATATTAGGTATACCTTCAAGAAGTTTACTTTCTAATGAGGGAAAGCAACATATAAACTAAAGAGTCAAAAAGGGGGAAAGAGTAATGGAGAATTAATAGAGATATCCTAAAAGTGCGCTGAAAATCTAGAACCAATAAGATGGTCAGTCATCCATATGAAATGAAATTGTAAACAATAAAGTGTAACCGTTGGCTTAAAGGGTCAATTGTATAAGATTGTTCTTATATAATTGTATAATCCTAGCCTGGTATTCGCTCTCTCTGAGAAGAACAGAGTGACCAGTTTCTTCCAATCTTCTATTTCACTTTTGTCAGGATTCAAAGACTCCCTCAGAAAAGAGTGAGATAAGAAAATAGCAGAAATAGCTACAATTGCCTCTTTTCAACACACACACACACACACACAAACACACACTCACAAACGCATACATGCTACACACACACACACACACACACACACACACACCTAAACAGACAAAAAATGTGGGGACTTAGTCTGTAGGACTTGAGCTATAATTTCTAGTTGCTTATTTTTGAAAGATACTGTGGTTTCTAAAAGTCTTAAATACCTCTTTTCTCCCCAATTCCTTCAATATTCAGTATTCTGCCTTAAGAGTAGATGATTGTTTTCTGAATGAGGCTTCTTTAGGACATCTTTTAACCCAAATCAATTCAGGTTTTTATGAAATGGAATGGAATGGATACTGAAAGCTCCAGTTTTCAATTCTATAAATCCCATTGTTTTAGGTTTATTTATACTTGCTGAAATTAAATAGGAGTTATTTCTACAACACCCTAGTTTACAGGGTATGTATGTTAGCAATACTTTGTAAGTAGCTTTGAATGAAGGTTCCTCCCCACCTCAGACCAAAATTTTTTTGTGTCAGTGAATTCTGAAATCATTTCTCTTGATTCATTTCTTACATAGTCCTTTGCAATTGAATGGGTGTTGCCTCAAGAAAGCAGTCTGAGTGCCTGGGAAACTTTTTTGGATTAGAAAGTTTTAGACAATTTTTCCTCTCTGTGGTCAATTCTATCTCAGAAAGAGTTTGTCTTTCCATTCTAGAAAATAGATTTTGTTCATGTGTTTTTCTTTTATTTTTTTCTTCATAGAAGTAGATCTTTTTTTCAAAGAGCCATAGATATTTTTGTTTCTTCCTGGTTATATGTTGGAATTATTTTTAATGTAATTATAATGATGGGGTTCAAAAGAGTAATGACTGACTCAAAAGGCAAAATGCAAAAGGAAAGATGCTTGTGAAGAATTCACAATGGCAATTTCTTTGCCAGAAGGTATTTTATTAACAATAAGAGGTTACAGACAAAATGAAGAGGTAAAATAGACACCAGGAATATTTACCAGAATGGTAAATATGAAATAGATTCAGGAGAGCAATAGAAAGAATATTATAGCTAGCAAGGAAAGGGGTTTAAATAATTAACACTGGAAAAGACAAGTTCCATTGTGGAACTCACAATTAACTTGGAAAATAAGCCATGAGGTGGGGATATGCCATTGACTGGCAGGCTAAATATATAGAAGAATTTAGTAGACTAACCCCAAAAGGGGATTAATAGGGGAAGAGGATTTATTGGCAGGCTAACCATAAAAGGGATTTAGCAAAGATGTATAGGCCATGGTCTGGTGTAGAGGGGAAATTTAATCTGGGGTATGGGGAGGATTGACATTACAACTTGGCTTTCTGATTGGATATGTAAAATGTAAGGTTGGGACTGTTAAGACCGAGCTGATTCCATCAATGCTTTTCCCTGCTTGCTTCAATGGGTATCATAATCTTATCTCTGGACTTGCTCTGCTTCTCCATCTAACTACCCAGGACTTCATCAATTATGTTTGTTTAATTGTTGTTATTATTGTTGTTGTTTATTGGGAGGTACAACAAACTATTCCTTAGCTTCATTCTACTTAAAGTCAGGGTTTGTTGATTTTGTTATACCTCTTACAAGTCTGAATACTATTATATGTACAATTAATTGCTATCTTTTGATACATGGAAAAAGTCATTTTGTACTATTTTCATGATTTGAATTCATGAATATTGTTGCACTATTGTATTGCTTAGGTGTAATATATAAATTCAATTGACCATTGTTACTTTAATGTTGTACATTTACTAATTCCATTAATTGTATATTAGTATGGTCACATGTGGAATTAGTTCTAGAAAAAAAAATGGGATAATTGAAACATAATGTCATTTATTGAAGTTGGAAAGCATAGAGATTTGCTAATATTATGAATAGACCCAAACTTTAAGAATAAGGATATTTTAAGGATATGGAGCAGAAAATATTGGAAGAACATATAATTAAGGCCATTAATATACAGCAGGTAAGATGACCAAGTTCTGTCTGAGAATTTTGAACTCAGAGATGTGCTTGAAGAATTCACAGTTAGGTGTTGTTCCTAGGAATTTCAGACTAGTTCACCCTTTGAAGATGAAGAATTGTTTTAAGAGGTAAAAGCCTTTCTAACCATTTGTATATAAAGAGAGAAGCCCAGGAATTCTGCTTCACCTATGAGTAAGGCTAAGTAAGGCCCTTTTGATGGAAAGATACCATAAGCCCAACATAGGCATTTTTTCTCATGTTGAATCCTGTCCCCCAGGAAAAAACCTTGGGAGACTTCAGTTGGACAGGCAAGAGTATGTCTGAAACACAAAAATACTTAACATCAGACAAAATAATGAGCTTGACAGACAACTGAAGTGACAGTGAAGAACTTCCTAGAGGCAAAGCCACACATGTTTTGGCATGAGTATATAATTAAACTTCAGTTGAAATGTTCAGAGGGAATTGATCAGAAGACAACTTGCTAGTTTTGTCTCTAATTCTGTGCAATGAAAAGGAGAAAAGTTTGCTTGCTGAGTTCCTTCTCAGGGTGGAGCAATATGTGCAAAGACGGATGCTCTAGCATCCGACATATGCCAGAGAAGGAGACTGCAAGGAAATTTTCACTGCAGAAATTGTTTCAGGCTTAGTATATGAACCTCATGCATTTGATATTATCAAAACTATACAGACACAGAAACCAATAATGTTCAAGTTGCATCAATATAATTCACAGAGCTCACCCTCAAAAGCTCCAGGCCTTCTCAAGTATAGTATAGAAGCAGAGCAAAACAATAGCATTACCAGGATTGAAGTGATTGCTTCACTTCACAGGATTGAGTTCTGGACTCAAGACTATCAAATGAAAGACAGAATAGTGCAAAATCCTGTTCTTTTTGGAAAGATAGAGAGCTAGGATAATGGAACACATGAAAGCCAAAAGTGAGAATACCTTCTTTAGGTAACCCTTATTGTAACAGATTCACCTTTTATAATTTTGGATTAGATTACCATATTTATATTGGATACAAAGAGAATGCAGCATTGTTCATGAAAAAGGTTTTTTAAAATCTTCTAATTTAGCTTTGGGAAACTAAGGTGGGGTCAGAGAAATAAATCATTCTGAGTCCCAAAGTTTACATTGACCACATCATTGATTCCTTAAAGATCTATTCCACCTAGATTCATAAGACATTTTCCATTTGTCTCAAAACAAGCTTATCTTTCTCTCAAGTTTGTTCCCTCTTCTGGTTATACTATTTCTGTGTCTTTGTAAGGAATAAACTTAGAGAGTCCTGGGTTTTTGTTGCCCCACTGCTGAAGAATTTATTCATGTTTACATGATGTCTCTCTTTGTGGTTGTTCAATCTTTTCTGTTTTGTCCAACTCTTTATTGGTATTTTTTTGGTAAAGATAATGTAGTGATTTACCATATCCTTTTCCTGATCATTTTACATATGAGTAAATTGAGGCAAATAGAATTATGAGACTCGCACAGCTAATACAGCTAATATATGAGGCTAGATTTGAATTCAGGTCTTCCTGACTCCTACTATTCTATCCACTACTTCACCTAGTGAATAAAAACCCTTACTGATCAAGATTTCTTTTGGCATTGATGATGTACCCTATAGTAGGCATCTACGCTTTATATAGTTAACTGATAATTGGCATTGTCCTACTACTACTTATCCCTTTGGTCCCACATTAATAATGATTGATGTCTCTTGATTAATTTTTGCATCTAATATAAATCCTGAAGGATTATAAATGAGTTGAAAGCTAGAGAAAACTGGAACTGGAAGGATGAACAGACAAAAGTCAGTTGAATACAGGCAGATAAGATTATATAGCCATGTTTTCTCAGGAAGCAAGATCTTACAAGGGATCATTCAACCTGAGGGATGGAAGTGGCAGTTTTGAGACATTCCTGGGTCAAGTCAGGAAATACAGATACAATCTGGTGTATGATGAAACGGTGATGAAACAACAGAGGAATTTCTGTACCCAACTGAGGAGTGAGAGAGGCAGCAGGATGGATTGGAACAGGGAGGTGAATCTGAAGACAGAGGACCTGAAATTACGTACCAGCTTTGGCACCTACTCTTTGTGTAATTTTAGCCCAGTTATTTAAGATCTTTTTCTTCAGTTTCTTCAGTGAGGACTTGGATTGGATGACCTTGACTTTTTTCCTAATTTTATATGAAAATTTGAATTCCCAAATCAAATGTAACAGCACCCCAATCAAATGGGAGATAGAGCCAAGGAGCAACAGGAGACAAATCTCACAATATAAAGGGGAAAAACTTCATCTTTTTTATATAGTAAGTATAGTAAGTTATAAGTAGCCTAGGAAGTAAAATTGCAAAGGGAAACCCAGAAGTCATATACAGACCACCCAAATGATCAAAGAAGCATATTTTGCAACTGTATCATATGTTAAAAAAAATTTACATCCTGAATATATGTGTTAAATCAAGGGAAGCCATTGATGCCTTGTTATCAGAGTCTTTCAGTCCTATGATATATAAATCTCAGATAAGTTCCAGATATCCATAATATCAATAGATCATAAAATAATGCTGATAACTTTGAGATGATGTGGGTACATTAACTTTAAGTTTTTACTGACAACTTTGAGATGATTTGGACATGTTAATGAGTTAATCCAAGGTGGCACAGATAAAAATTTGATCTCTTAGCAAAAAAACTATAAGATGATACCCCAAATTTTGCCTTGTGAGCACTTTTTCATCTCCTTCTAGATCCATGCCATTGAATACTCCCAAATCTAATCATGGTTATATGACTTTCCTTCTTCTCATTCTTTTGCCCATGCTGCCTGTTTTACTCCACCACACCATACCTGCCCATATACTGTCAGACCTTGTAAGCCATCCCACACACATTTTTTAGATAGATACTATGGACTAATTTAAGGAAGAGTCCATGTATTCCTAAACTCTCTAGTGTTTTTAATAGGAATGGATAATGGATTTTGTCAAATGCTTTTTCTGTATCTATTGAGATGATCATATGGTTTTTGTTAATTTGGTTCTTGATATAGTCAACTATGCTAATAGTTTTCCTAATATTGAACCAGCCCTGCATTGCTGGTATAAATCCTACTTGGTCATGGTGTATTATCCTGGGGATGATTTTCTGTAATCTCTGCTAATATTTTATTTAAGATTTTTGCATCAATATTCATTAGGGAGACCAATCTAAAATTTTCTTTCTCTGTTTTTGTCCTACCTGGTTTGGGTATCAGTACCATGTTTGTGTTATAAAAGGAATTTGGTAGGAGTCCTTCATTTCCTATTTTTTCAAATAGTTTATATAGTATTGGAGTTAATTGTTGTTTAAATGTTTGGTAGAATTCACATGTAAATCCATCTGGTCCTGGGAATTTTTTCTTAGGAAGTTGTTTAATAGCTTGTTCTATTTCTTTTTCTAAAATGGAACTATTTAAGGAATTTACTTTCTCCTAATCTGGGCAACCTATATTTTTGTAGGTATTCCTCTATTTCACTTAAGTTATCAAATTTATTGGCATAAAATTGGGCAAAGTAACTCCTAATTATCCCACACATTTTATTTTACTACTTCTCTCCATTCTTTCTGTGCTATTTGCCCTAGCACCCTTTGTGCTTTATTAAAGTGTGACTACAGACTCTCTTCCCACTGCTATCATGGTCTTTCTCTGTGAATATGCAACCGAAATGGAAGTTTTTGCCTCCATCTCATAATTCCATAAATTAGATAGCAATTCAGCAGTACTGAGAGTATTATGAAAGTACAGGAGAATAAGAATTAACTCTAGTAACCCTGAGTACTTTTTTCTTGCAAAGAATTAGGGTGCCACTTAGAATAATAGCTAATAGCCCAGATATAACTGCATAGGAGGTGGAGCTTACTAGAGAGGGAAGGATAACTTTCCTGTAAAGATAATCTTACTGTTTATGGGCTCAAGTATAAGTCTTTTACTTCTGATTTTGTATTATTCTGAGGATTTACATGGGAGCTGAAGACTGTTACTTTTTGTGGGGAAATGTAAACTAAAATCAAGTGTTCCTATTGGAAACACTGGGTTATGTACTCATAGGTGCTCTAGTGGATAGAGTACCAAGTTTGAAGTCAATAAGACTCATTTTTCTAAGTTCAAATCTGACTTAAGATACTTACAGCTGTGCAACTCAGGGTAAGTCACTTAATCCTGTTTGCTTCTGTATCTTCATCTATATAATGAGCTGCCGAAAGAAATGGAAAACTACTCCAATATCTTTGCCAAGAAAACTCCAAATGGACTTAAGAAAGATTGGATATGACTGAAAAAATGATTGAACAACAAAACTCAAAGTCTGATTATTGAGAAATGTCTAAAATCTCTAAGACTGAACCTGATATATAAAGATAAAAATCTTTAATTCTATGCTATAAGTAGCATACTATATTCAAAATTTAGGCATTATTCTGTATTGTTCCTTTTCCCTTATTTTTCATATTCAGTGTTAGCAAGGCCTATAGATAACACCTTTACAAACATCTTTCATCATTAAATTTTTCTCTCTTCCTATTGACACCTCTGGAATAGAGAGGCATTTCTTTCAATCTGGATTAGGTGATCTCTTGAGTTCCCTTCCAATCTTGTTTCTATATTTCCTTTCACTGGCATTAGGAGAAGTCCAATACAATATATTCCTTCAAAGTATAATGTACCATTTGTAAGGTTTGAAAACTGCATTCTATATGTATGGTTATGGGGGAATCTAAATGGCACAGTGGATAGAGCACTGGACCTGGAGTCCTGGGTGCAAATCTAGTTTCAAAAATTGACTCAAAAATTATATGATCCTGAGCAAGTCACATCACCCTGTTCACCTCCATTTCCTCATCTGTAAAATAAACTAAAGAATAAAGTGGTGAACTACTCCAGTATCTTTTCAAAAAAAAAATCCTAAATGGGGTCACTTAGAATTGGACATGATTAATATGATTAAATAAGTGTCTGGCTATGTATGACTTTAAGCTTTCACTGGGACACAAATGAAAAGGAGGTAATCAGAGGAAGCCCTCTGAAATGTTTCACTAATACAAAATAAAGGGAAGAGCAAATACATGTAGCTTGTGCTTACCTGCGTGAATTTGTATGGACTTCAAATTCCTGCTGCATTTGTCCTTTCTGTATTTTTTTCTCAGTTCAGATCAGTGATTAGAGTTAGGGAGAAAGGTTTTTCTATGTAAATTCTAACGATCAGGAGATTAAGAGTGCTAGGTGCTAAAATCCTAGAAGAAGGTATTGCTTAATTTCTTGATCACTATGATGATTTGAGGTGAACTAATCATTCTTTTCAAAAAGCTTACAAAGTGGTGTCTAATGGATTTTTGAGTACTTTATGTTTCTGTATTTGTTTTGTAGATTCCTTTGTGTTCCTTAAATCTCATGCATTCTATGTGATGGCTGACATAAAGGCTGTCCCATACCTATTACTCATAAAATACAATGTCTGTGTAGGAATTGGGGACTTACTAGCAACATGTGAGAAAACGTAGACATTCACTGTTTACTTAAGCTTTATTCAGATTTTCCAAGAGTAAACCTCTGGAGGCAACAAGCCAAAGCAAGAATTGATTAGATTCAAGTCTTATGGGCCATGCATTACACAGGTAAGCTTTTCTGGGCTCTACTCCTTCCTCTTCCAATCCATCCCTTGCATCATTACAAGAATAATTTTTATTATTCATGGATCTGACCACATTACTCAGCTGCTCAAAAATCTTCAGTGGCCTATCAAGTAAAGTTCATATTTTTTTACCCTGCATTTAAGATCCTTCATATCCTAATGTCATCTTATCTTTTTACCTTTTTAAGATATTATTTTCCTCTATGCTCTGGCTAAATTCAACTCTTCTATCCCAAAGTATTTACCATGCCTTTCTAAGTTTGTTTCTTTGCTTATAATGTTCCCAGTCTTTTAAATACGCTACTTCCCACTCTTGGCTTATTGAATTCCTACCCATTCTCTAAAACATCTTCCACTATCACACCTTTATCCTAGCTTTGTAATATTCTGGTTAGTTTTCTGGAGGTCTCAGGATCAGCCTAAATTTCAGCAGATAGTCAGAATAAAGTTCAAAGTCTTTATTATCTCCTTCACAGTCTGTCTCCTTCGCCTAGAGCTAGGCTAGCTTTCCAGAAGCCCTCCAGAATGGGTCTTGTTTTCAGTGGAGGAATGCAGGAGTCAGGAGAGCCATCAGGACTGTTTTTATCTAAAAGTCTGTCTCCCCTCCCAGATCTCTTAGCTCTTATATACTCTTTTATAAGTACATCATCTCAGGTGTCAATCTTGTAAAATAGGTGTCAACTTGTAGAATTATACTAAGTACTAGAGAATCATTATCTTAATTCCACTGAGTTAACACCTTGTAGAATTAAATCAATCATACAGAGTTCCTGCCCTTTACATAGGTTGGTATTGATTTTGCCCTTGAAATTCATATACCAGTTTGCTTTGTGTCTAATATACTTATGTGATCTGATATCTATGTTTATGTCTTATTTTCCTAATATATTATAAGCTCCAGGAAATTAGAGCTTAAATTTTATCTAAATTTTGTCTCTATTCAATACCTAGCAAAGTATCAGATGTATCAATGTAGCAGATGGCTTAAAAGGAAGATTTTGAATGAATGTGTGAATGCTATACTGGGGAATGAAAGGAACTTGATTTTAGTGGCTCCGTGTGTGTGTGTGTGTGTGTGTGTGTGTATGTGTGTATAGTTACATACTCTTTTGTGAATGAATACAAAGAATGCTTTATTACTTAATGAGATTATAGATTAAGGGATATAAGAGGCCATCTAGTCTAATCTTCTCATTTATAGACTTTTATATTTTATTATATTTATTATATTTTATTTATAGACTGAAGTCACACAGATTAAAGGGTTTCCCTAAAATCACCTAAGTAATGAATGAAAGAGTCAGGATTCAAACCCATTTTTTATTTTAAAATCTATCACATTTTCTACTGCATCATGCTTCCTTCTCTTCTGATTGATTCCCTGTTATGTATGTTGTTATCTGAATTAAATGCTCTTGCTATAGGATTTATGGAATCTCTGGGATCTCTAGCCATAGACATCAGATGAAAGTTCAAAAAGTTATCACTTAAAACAGTAATATCGAATGTGGGAATACCAAAGTTATATGTACATTTTTAGTGCTGGAAAAGTCCATTCTCTAAAACGCACAGGAGTTTATGGTAAGTCAAATTGCATGTGTTATTGTGAAAGTACAGAACATGGGGTGAGCAGTAACACAAATGAAATGCAATTTTCCAGCCTTATAAAAGCTATGCAATATATTCAAGGAACACATTTTGTTTCACCAAAGCTTACATAGTAATAAAGTAAAACACAGAACTTTAAAGTTGGAAAAGACCTTAGAAATCATCTAGTAAAAGGGACTTCATGGATGGTCTGTTTGTCTACACAAAATCTAGCTGCTCAAACAGTTTCTCAGTGTAATGAAGATTGACTTGTGCCTGACTTGACTCCCATGTATACACAGGGAGTCCAGTTTGGAATTCAAACCACACATTATGTCAGCTCAGGGAAAGCTTTGTCCTTGATACATTCAGAGCCTCCTACAAACTTTGGGTCAATTGTTTCTGGAAAATATAGCAACTCAAAAAGACAAGTTCAGGGGACCCCTTATGTTCCTTAATAAGTCTCACCCTACTCAAATCCATCTTCCACTCAGCTATCAAAGTGATTTTCCTAAAGTTCAAATCTGATCCTGTCATTCCCACCCCTGTTACCAATTCAATAAACTCCAGTGGCTCTTCCTTACTCCAGAAACAATTTTAAGATTTTTCTGTTTGGCTTTTAAATCCCTACATTTCTAGTCTTCTTATACTATATACTCCCTACCATGTACTCGTCAGTTCGGTGATACTGGTCACCTTGATGTTCCTCAAACAAAATTCTCCATTTCCAGATTTTGGGCATTTTTGGGGGCTTTCTTTCATGTATCTTCATGACCTTATGTCTGCTACCTAGCTTCCTAGTCTTCCTTCGAGTCTCAGTTAAAATCCACTTTGTACAAAAAAACTTTTCCTAGTCCCCCTTATTCTTTGTGACTTCTTTCTCAGACTATCCCAAATTTATCTTGTCCGTATCTTATTTGTACATAGTTGTTTGTATGTTGTCTCCTCCTGTTAGAATATCAGTCCCCTCATAGCAGGAATTGTCTTAAGCCATTTTTGTATCCTCAGCAGTTAGCATAGTGCCTGGCACTTAGTAAATGCATAATAAATGTTTATTAACTAACATAGTAGGTGCTTAATAAATGCAAGTTGACTGACTGACAACATTTATAATTTGTGACAGAATTTGGACTACAACCTGGACTTTCATGTAACCTCTTTCTATTCTACCACTTTCTTGTGGGCAACTTTCGAATAATTATTGCTACTTTCATACACAGCTATTTCAGATGAGCTTATTCAGACATTAAAAGCAAATCAAAAATATTTATCTTAAGAAAACTGATAATTGCATGTTGATTAATTGAATTGCTAACATAGATCCTATTGCTAGAAGTGGAAAAAACATTAAGCTTGGAATTTTAAAAGATGGGTGCAGGTATTGAGCTCTGAAACTGACTTTAAGCTACTTATAATCTCTGAGTTTTAAAAAATTCCTCATCTTAGTACTCAGTGGCAAAGTGCATAGAGTTCTGACCCAAGAGTGAGGGAGACTATCAAATCCAGCCTCAAACACTTAGTAGCTGTGTGATGCTGGATTTAACTTACCTTCTGTCTGCCGCATTTTTCTCAATTGTAAAATTGGAATAATAATAGTACTAACCTAAAAGGGTAGTTGTGAGGAAAAATAAGATAATATTTGTAAAGTGTTCAGCATAGTACCTGGCACATAGTAGGTATTTAACAAATGTTCCCTTTTTCTGTGATAATTATTATAATAACTGACTTTAGCTTTTCATAATTTCCTGACTTGTACAGAAACAATTATAATCCCTGTTCCATTTGCCCAAAAGACTTACTATGAAGACCTAATGGGTCTTTCTTTTGACAACATAGTGATTCTTATTTTCCTGAGTGTCTATGACAAACAAAAAACAAATAATCATCAGCTGCTACCTATTTCCTTGAAAATAATTCTTTCCATACTTAGTTGAGGTCTTCAGATAATAGATACACACAGTTCATCACCAGGTCAATACTCAATATTTTCAGCTTACTAGAACCTGCCATAGACTTAAAGAGCCCATGGTCTTCAACATATGAAAAAAAAAAAAAAAGGTTGGAAAGGGAGATAGAAACTTATTGGAGGGTAAATATAAACACACTAATGATGTAAATTTGAGATGTTATCATGTGAAGAATATTTTTGTTTCCTTCCTAGTCTTTGTGGGTTCTTTTTTTTTTTTTTTTGCTTAGTTACAATCATTTCTGAAATGTAAATTTTAGAAACCCAAACAATTCATACTTTTAAAATACACAACAAACTTTTACTTTTTGAGCCAAAGAAGAGAAAACTGAGTCAGAGAAAGGTTAAGTAACTTTCTTAGAATAAAGTATTAGTAAGTATTTGAGGCTCAACTTAAACTCAAGTCTTCCTGACTCCAAGTCTAATACTCTATCCACTGTACCATTCAGCTGTTACACAAATTGTTCTCAAAAACTAAGAAAGGAAAAGCTCTACCAATTTCTTTTTGTGAGACAAATGTAGTCCTAATGTCTAAAGCAATGAAAGATGAAACAGAAAGATAAGCTGGGGTCAATATCACTAATGTAAACATTTTACATAAGATTCTAGCAAAAGGGGTAAAGATTTTCAAAAAAATTATTTACAATAACCAAGTTGAATTTATAGTAGGATACAAATATAATTTAATGTAAGGAAAATAAAATAATAAATCACATTAAAAACCAAAACATCTCAAAGTATTTGATTATATCAATTGATAAAAATACCTTCAACAATACTCAATATCCATTTATGCTAAAAACAAATTCCACAAAGCATAGAACACTAATATGATTACAAAAATATACCCAGAATGCCAGTAGTGGAAGGAACTTTACACACACACACACACACACATATACCAGCATTGGAAGGAACTTTATATATACATCCATACATCCATATATACACATACTTATATATGTATGCATGTATATGTATAATATATATACATATATATATGTATATATATATATTTTTTTTTCCTTTTTTTTTCTCCTCCTTCCCTTCCTCCACTCTTCATTCTTCAAGACAAGTGATCTGATATAGGTTATACATATACACTCATTAAATGTATTAGAAGGAATTTTAGAGATCATCTAGTTCAACATAATTACTTCACAGGTGAGAAAACTAAGACAGGAAATATGATTTATCCAGGTCCAGCCAGGTAGCAGCAGAATGGGACTTCAGCTTAATTTTTCCAACTACTTGGCTAGAGTTTTTCAGTAATCTGGATGGACTCCCAGAAATATTGCATGATTTTGCAGGGGTTTTACAGCTAGTTTTTCCTTTGTTGGGCTCTGAATTTCCATATCAAGGCCAAATTCAGATTCCAGGGTTCTGAGCTGATATAAATTAAAACTTAATCTCCTCTTGCTTCAACCCCAAACCTTAGTTTCAAAACATTGCTATTTACGGTATTGTTCTGTTATGAAAACATTGGCAGAATCCAAGATAAAACCCTGTATTTCACAAGGATTTTATCCAAAGAAAATGAGTGAAAATGAAATAATTTTAAGTTCTGTGAAGGAAAAGTTAGGGGAAAGGTAAATAAAGATGGCAGATGCAAAAAAATAAATCTTACTTGGCTAATTTGTTCCCCTCAAGAAAACTGACTTTCAACTATTACTGTTAAGTTATTGTGACTACTTCTGGCTCTATGACTTTGTATAAATTATTCTCCATGGCCAGAAAGTACTCTCAATGCCTGCCCCAGACACCCTTTCTTCCTTTACAACCTATGTCTCTTCTATGAAACCTTCCCCAAACCCTTGAACTAGAAATTATTTCTCCCTCTTTCCCCAGATTTCTCAGCTCCCTCTCTTGTGCCTCTATCATGTATTTATATTTTAGATTGTATCACAGCTTTGTGTATATTTCTCTTTTCTCTATTAGACTGAAAACTCTCTGAGGACAAAGACTTCATTTTTGTGTTGAGGTGAACAGGAAGAGAATTAAATAAGAGTCCTCCTCTTGAAGAAATTAAATGTAAAGTTTTGTCTGAAAAGGGAACCTCTGATATTCTGGCTCTGAGTTAGGTACATTCACTCTTCTGGGTTGATATATCATGTCCAGATTATTCCTAATTACCAGAGGTGTTCTATGTCAGTCCTGTCTTAGTTCAGTCTGTTTCATGCTTAAGATTGGAATAAAAAGGGACATTCATAGACTACTTTATCAGTCAATAATCAATTAACTAGCAAACATTTACTAAATATCTACTATGTACTAGGCACTGTATTAGATGATGAGATACAACACCACAAATGAAACAATCCTTGTCAATATTTGAACAAAATGGAAGTTTACTTAATAGTAGCATAGAAACATTTTCAGCAAGAGTACAATACTGGTGCATGTAATCAGTCTTTGTCTCCTTATGGAAATATGTTTGTTAAAAATTATGTAATTTTTAAAAATGTATTTCATTTTGAATTTAAAAAATAAAGCAAGCATTGACATAACATTTTAGAATAGAAAAAAAAGATAATTACATGGGAAGTTGCAGATCTATTATGTACAACTTGTTATTCCTTTTAAATGTATAATAAAATTATCATGTAACTTTTTTTCCTTCACTCTCGCCCCCCCACCATCCTAGAGATTGGTGCCACTAGACACAAATATGCACATATGTTAAATATTTCAGTTTATCAGTTCTTTCTCTGGATGCAGACAGCATCCTCCTTCATAGATCCTTTGTGGTTAATTTGGGTATTTATAATAGTCAAAATGACTTATTTATTCAAACTTTTTAAAAAAAACAATATTGCTATTTCTGTATGCATTGTTATCTTGGTTCTCATTTTACTCTTCATCATTTTCTTTAAGTCTATCCATATTTTTTTCTAAAATTGTTGAACTCGTTATTTCTTACAGCACAGTAGTATTCTATCATTATCATATACCATAACTCATCCAGCCATTCCTTAATTTATGGTTAGCCCCTCAGTTTCCAGTTCCTTGCCACAAGAAAGTTGCCATAACTATTTAAAAAATATATATATGTTCTTGGGGTAGCTAGGTGGCAGTGGATAGAGCACCAACCCTGAAGTAAGGAGGACCCGAGTTCAAGTTTGACCTTAGATGCTTAATACTTCCTAGCTGTGTGACCCTGGGCAAGTCACTTAACTCCAATGGCCTCAGGGAAAAAAGAAAATATAGATTCTTTTCCTTTTTCTGATCATCTTTGGAAAAAGACTTAGTAGTATTATTGCTAGGTCAAAAAAGTATATGGGCTAAGTTTAGTAACTCTTTGTGCATAATTCCAGATTGCTCTTCAAAATGGTTGGATCAGTTTACAATTGACCAACAATGAACTAATGTCCTGATATTTCCATATCCTTCCAATATCTGCCACTTTCCCCTTCAATTATTTTAGCCAATCTGATAGGTATAAAATGATATCTCAAGGTTGTTTTAATATTCATTTCTTTAATCAACAATGATTTAATGCATTTTTCATATGACTATAAATTGTTTTAATTTCTTTATCAGAAAACTGCCTGTTCAGAACCACTTACAAATTGGGGAATTACTTGTTTTCTTATAAATTTTATAAAGTTCTATAAATATTTAAGATATGAGACTTATATCTGAAAAAGTATAACACCCCCATTTTCTGCTTTCCTTCTGATCTTGGCTACATTGGTTTTCCTTGTATAGACCCTTTTTAATTTAATATAATCAAATGATCTATTTTACACCTTACTTTGCTCTCTTTCTACAATGGAAAGCTTTCTAGCTTTCCCAAGAATGTTTTTTTTTTTTTGCCAAATAATGAATTCTATTCCCTCAAATTTAAGTCTTTACATTTGTCAAACACAAGGTTACTGTAAAGAGAATATGTCTATTCTCTTATACTGATCTATCTTTCTATTTTTAAGTTAGTGCCAGATAGCTCTAAAAGATAAAGTTTTTAGAGCTAGCACTGCTAAACTTCCTTCCTTTATAGTTTTTAAATTAGTTCCTTTGGTATTCTTGTCCTTTTGTTTTTCTAAATAAATTTTATTATTTTTTCTAAGTAAAATATTTTGGTAATTTAATTGGGATGTAATTGAATATGTAAATTATTTAAAGTTAAATCATCATTTTTATTATATTGGCCCTTGCCAGTCAATTTCTCCAATTACCAAAATATATGTGCAATCATCTTTTTATTGTACTATATTATTGAAATGCTTGTTTTAATTCAAAAATTAAAAATAAACACATTTCTCAAAAGTTTTTTAATACTTTTATTCATATAGTTCCTGGGTTTGTTTTGGCAGGTGTACACCCAAATTATTTTATATTGTCTATAGTGATTTTAACTGGAGTATTTTTTACTATCTCTTGCAGGGTTTCATTTGTGATATATATGAATGCTGTTAACCTATATTCTTACCCAAGAACACTTGATGAATATTGTTTAGATCTGACTTTATTTGTGTGGAAAGTGTTTTGTAATTGTGTTCATACAGTTCCTGACTTTGTTTTGACAGGTAGACTCCCAAATATTATATATTACCTACAGTTATTGTAAATGGAATGGAATTTCTCTTTGTATCTCTTGCTGCTGAAATTTGTTGGTAACATGTAGAATTGCTGATGATTTGTGTGAATTTATTTTGTATTCTGAAACTCTGCTAAAGTTGTAAATTGTTTCTAATAGTTTTTAGTTGATTCTCTAGGATTCTTTAAATATACTCTCATTTCATCTGCAAAGAGTAATAATTTGGTTTTCCCATTTGCTATTCTAATTCCTTTAATTTCTTTTTTTCTTTTCTTATTGTTAAAGCTAACATTTCTAATACAATATTGAATAGCAATGGTGATGCTGAGTGACATTGTTTCACTCCTGATCTTATTGGGAATGCTTCTAGTTTATCCCTGTTACATATGATGCTTGCTGATGGTTTTAAGGAAAACTCCATTTATTCCTATGCTCTCTAGTGATTTTAATAGGAATGGGTATTGCATTGTGTCAAATTCTTTTTCTGCATCTCTTGAGATAATTATATAATTTGTTAGTTTGGTTATGTCATAGTCAATTATGCTAATAATTTTCCTAATATTGAACCCCGTCATATACTGTTGATTTATATGGGTTTATTTTATTTTCTATTACTTTGCCAAAATCATTGTTTCAATTAACTTTTTAGTTGAGTCTTTGAGATTTTACAAGTATATCATCATGTTGCCTACAAAAAAAAAATGATTTTATTGCCTCATTTCCTATTCTGATTCCTTCTCTTTCTTTTTCTTCTATTGTTAAGATTTCCAATATAATATTGAATAATATTGGTGATGGTGGGCATCCTTGTTTCACACCTGCTGTACACTTGCAGCTTATTCCCATTACAAATAATGCTTGCTGATGGTTTTAGGTAAATACTTTCTTTTTATCAATTTAAGAAAAAATTCATTTATGTTTTCAAGTATTTTTTTTTCTGGGGCAATTGGGGTTGTGACTTGCCCAGTCAAGTGTTTTCAATAGAAATGAGTATTGTACTTTATCAAAAGCTTTTTCTGCATCTATTGATATAGTCAAGAATTTTGCTACTTTTATTGATGTAATCAATTATGTTCATAGTTTTTCTTATGTTAAACTTTCCCTGTATTTCTGGTATAAATCCCATTTGGCTTTTATAATTTTTGTAATATATTTTTGTATTCTTTTAGCTAGTATTTTATTAAGCATTTTCATATCTATAAAATATAATTGGTCTATAATTTTTTCTGATTTTACTCTTCCTGATTTAGACCAGTATCCTGTTTTGTAAAAGCAATTTGGTAAAAGTTTTTCTTTGTCTTTATTCCAAATAATTTATTTAATATTGGAATTAATTGGTCTTTTAATATTTGCTAAAATTTACTTGTAAATTCATCTGGTCCTAGTGCTTTTTTCTTATGAAGTTAATTTGTGGCCTGTTGAATTTCTTTTTTCTAAAAGCAGTCTAGATATTTTATTTCTTCTGCTAATCTAGGCATTTTACATTCTTATATTCTTTCATTTCACTTAAATTGTTAAATTTATTGACATATAATTGAGCAAAATAACTTGCAAAAAAATACTTGCTTTGAATTCATCTTTGTTATTGGTATATTCACATTTTTCATTTTTAATATTAGTAGTTTAGTTTATCTTTTTTAATCATATTAACCAATAGTTGATCTATTTTATTGGATTTTTCCCATAAAGCCAACTCCTAGTTTTATTTGTTAATTAAATAATTTCCTTACATTTGATTTTATTGTCTTACCTCTAATTTTTAGGATTCACATTTAGTGTTTAATTTGGGATTTTTAATTTATGCTTTTTCTAGTTTTTTTTGTTACATTTCAAATTCATTGGTCGAATCTTTCTCTATTTTAATAATGTAAACATTAAGAAATATAAATTTTCTTTGATCATGTTACAATAGTCTTTCAGTAGTGGGTGGTCTGACTTACACAAGGAATTCCATTGGCAGAAGTGACTATAGGACTTAGGAGGATTATATGACACCTATGTAGGACTGTGACTTAAGAGGATTATATGACACCTTACCCCATGGCATCATGGTCCCTATGTTCAGATTGCAAATAGACTCACTCCCCAAACTTTCTTAAAACAGCATCATTATGGTTTAGTTCAAAAGAGGGCATAAAAAACAAAAAAACAAAAAACTTTATCCAGGAGCACTGGCAAATTTCCTTCATTGGTCCTGACACCAAAGACAAAAACCTTTGTCCACTTTTATTTTTTCTCAGTTGCACATTACTTAGATATGACCATAATCCAAGAACCATTGTAGATGAAGATCTTATATGCACTATGCACTCTCTCTCCAAAGCACTTATTTGCCATCTGTGCAGCCCACAATCCTTCCCACAAGATCTTGATTCCCCCAGGTATGCTGCTTTGAGAGGATTGATGGCTTTTGAAGTCCAGTGTGCACCATTTTCTTGGATCCAGTGGAGCTACTGGTGAACTAGACAAAACCAGGGCCCATTGAACTAGCAGAAGAGTTAGGGTGAGATGATAGGTACTGGAAGTCTCAGTCTCAGTCTCCACCTGTTCAGGAACTCCCTGGGCAGGGAAGTATAGACCCTGTAACTCCACCTTGATTCAAGATATCTCTCAAGTCCCTTCTTCCACTTGAAAATAAATTGGTGACCAGCAAATGGACAAACTTCAAGAGGACTGAGAGCATATAAATCTTAGCATTATCATTATACTTGAAACCAAAAGAAAGAGGGAAGTTGTGTCTTTAGGTATTTGTATATATGTTATCCTAATTTTTGTTTGTGAGTTTGTGTGTGTATGTGTGTTGTGCAGCATCACATCCCCTTTCTAGGGAAGCATGTCCAATCTAAATTTGTACCATCCCTATGCCTAATACATTACTTTGAACTCAGTAGGTAGTCAATAAATGTTTGTTGAATTTCATGGTTGAATTGTGGGAAAGGGATAAGCTAATATAGCTTTTGTATGAAAAGT
The DNA here is from genome assembly GCF_902635505.1 of Sarcophilus harrisii. Classification (NCBI taxonomy): domain Eukaryota; kingdom Metazoa; phylum Chordata; class Mammalia; order Dasyuromorphia; family Dasyuridae; genus Sarcophilus; species Sarcophilus harrisii. The sequence continues at coordinate 369,001,569 of NC_045427.1, read as the reverse complement.
ATATTTTCATCAATAAATGGTCAATTGCTAAATCTATATTTTAAAAACCAACAACAAAAGTTTTACATGTAAAGTCAAGACTGCCTACTATATGTTAAGAAGGGGAAAAAAACCCAACAAATAAAAAACCCAGATTCTCCTCTCACAGTGTAATGGGGGAGAGAAGAAAACAATTATATACAAACATATTATTTCAATTGAGAAAATAGGTAAAAGCCTAATGTATAAATTATTTTCCCGCATTATTTCAACTGAATTTGTCTCAGAGGAAATTTTGAACTTGTTTATATATTTTCAATCACTAAAAATAAATAGGCCAGAAGTTTTAGAAGAAAAAGAGCAGCTTAAATCCATTTCTGTCTGAAATATGCTTTCAAATTCATAGAAACTACTTTAAAAGATTTGAGAACATTAATTTTTAAAAAGCACTAGGGATCAGATTCCCCCAAATTAATCTCCAGTTCTCCCTCCAAAAATCACATCTCTAGTTTTGAAACACATAGAATTTTAAAATGAAACTTTCAAAAGTGCCTTCTGATCCCTTACCCATTAACCTGGGAATTTTTTTTTGTCAAAAATTTTATGTAAATATTCCCTTTATTAGGCCATAAATCCAAGCTCTATGATCCTTTAGTTGTCAACATACAATTAAAAATGTTTTTTAGGGGGGTGAAAATTCCTGAGAAAAAAGGACTAATCTAGGCTAATCATTGAATTTTTAGAATTGGAAGGAAACTTAAGGCTCTTTCAATTAAATCCTTGGCTTTCCCGGCTTTCTTCAATACTTGGCCCAAAGCTCACTTTCTGCAAAAGGGCAGGAACCATGTCTAAACTAAATTTGCATCACCCCAGGGTCTAGTACATTGTACCATGAACACAGTAGGTAAATGTTTGTTGAATGTCATGGGTAAATTAAAGGGAAGTGAAAGCCAGTACAACTTCTGCAAGAGTCTGACTGCCTAGTGTCTTCTCTGAGATTATCTCCAATTTACCCTGAATATATCTTCTATATATTTAGTTGTTTACTTATTATTTTTCCCATTAAAATATGAGCTCTTTGAAGGCAAGGGTTATTTTTACCTTTCTTGGAATCCCTAAAGCTTAGCAAATGTCTCTTACAAAAGTTCGTATTTAACAAATGTTTGCTGAATGACTGAAACATTATTCTGTAATTCTGAACAAATTTCAGAGCAGAAAAATGAAAATTGTTCAGAGTGAAATATCGTTGAGCAAGTTTCTTTGCCACATATTCTGACTTAATAGTTGGGTTGGGAGAGAAGTGTGTTTAAAAACATGACTGTGTGTGTCATATACAACACAAAAGGGTTTGTCATTCTCAGAAACCACAACTGATTTCACGGAATGTCTGCTCCTGCTCCTAGTGTGGGAATTATAGACTAGATGATAGATTTTCATCAAGGTTCTCAAAACAACTTATAAACATAAATAAATAAAGCTTCCCAGTACCTTTAAGGGTGGTAATTCAAGACTGAAAAAGGCACCAAATTTAAATAGATTCTGCCTTCTTAAATGGAAAAATTAGAGTCCTGACTAGAAAAATCCTCTGCATAAATCATCAATTTGAGCACACTTCAAATACTATTGAGATTGCTGAAAATGACAAGTGACTGCCATCCTGTGGATGGAGTAAATTGAGAATCAGAAAACCCTAGTTCAAATCTCAGCTCTACTTATTTGTAATTTGTGATTCTATGGATAAATCATCTTAGTTTTTTCTTTTCTACAATGGGAATAATAATCCTTGCGATGTTACTCTTGTAATGTTTTTGGAAAGTGCTTTGAAAAACAAAGCAGGAAAAAATGTGGACTGTTTTTATCACTGTCTTGTGGAGCTCCCAGACCCTGGAGAAGTGTAGTGTACCTCTTTACCCAAATAGCTTTCAACTCTGGACACTTGAATGAAATTATTAATCTATAGCTCAACTTTTTAAAAGAAGAGAATTGAACTTTTTGTTCTATATATTGTTGGTATATGTATTAATAAATTTGATTTCATAGGTATACATATACATGTGTGTGTGCATGTATAAACAGACCCATGATTTCATAAATGCAGAGAATACCTTGCCCAGAGTCACAAAACCTATCAGAGATAGAGTTGAACCTAAATCTTGCTAAGACTGGCTATCAACTATAATGCAATAAATGAAATACTTTTTTTTAATGATTCAAAAAACACCTAATTTTCTCATGATGCCTTAGAGCAAAACAAGAGCCTTCCTTAAAACATTAACACATTAAAAATCCAGTTAATAGAATATTTCAGGATAGGATGCTAACCTAAATTTTATGGGAGATGATAAGTGTTGCCCATATGAGATTTCAACCTTCTTTCATTGTCTTCCACTGTCAGGATGGGAGGTAAGCCCTTGAGCCTCCTGCTTCTGGAACCAAGAATACGGGAAAGTGCCAGATGAAATAGATTTTAGGGATAGTAGTATCATTAGGAATATGATTGGAACAGTCTGTAACATGCTAAAACAAGTGTCCTGAGGTGAACTCAAGGAAGATAAAGCTCTTCTATGGAGCAGAAAAGCTCACTTGATCTTGATTCTTGGAATGAATACAACTTTTGAAAATGACACTCACAATCCTTCAGATTCTTAAAAAAAAAAATGGGTCCAGAAAAAGACAACTGAGTCATCTACAAAACCTTGCATAGAAGAACTGGATGGAGGAATTGAAGAACTGCATGGATAAGAGAAAAATGAGGAAATATACAAATGCTTTCTTTAATACTGAAAAGCTCTCATGTGGGGGAAAAAAAAAGACCACATTTGGTTTTTTGGTTTTTTTTGGTCATAGGGGGAATAGCCAGAAAAGCAATGGGTAAATTTCAGAGAGATTTTAAACAATGTAAAGAAAAAAAAAAATTCCCAAGTATGAGAACTTTTCAAAAGGAGAATTGGTTGCCTTTGGAGGTAGTGAATTTTACATCCCTGAAGGTCTTTAAGCATAAGTTGGTGATTGAATCAATCACGTTCAGTGATTGATTCTTGGTCAAGCATGGACTGGATCTCTTAGGTTCCTTTCATTTCTTACGATTTTATCATTTTCGTTCTTTCATACTCTAAACCCTATGACTAAATTCTAAATTTCCTTTAAATTTTCACATTAAAAAAATGTTCACCAACCTATATAATTGCTCAGGTCCCTCCCTGCTCTCATTCCTCAGGCCACCTATTCCAAAGCCCCATCATCATCCTCACCAAATAGGTAGTCTTTCCTTCCCCTTCCTCCAAGGTGGGAACTATACTGCTGTTAGTTGATATGATTCCCTATGACCCCACTTACCATCCTCTAAACTTTAAGAACCAAAATGACTTTCCCTGGCTATCACTCCTCTTTGTGTGTTATTTCTCTTGAAAATGTAATCTTCTTAAAGGAAGGAACTGTCTTTGGTTTGCATTTATATCCCTGGTGGCTGGCATATAGTAAATGCTTAATAAATGCTCATTCATTAATCCCATTCAAAATCCTATGATCCTATTTCTTGAAAGCATCCTTGCATTAATGGGGGGTGGGGGGGAAGAATCTAAAACTTTTTCACTTCTGCTCTAGGTTTCTTCCTATTCATTTATAAATTGAATTAGGCTGCATGATCTCTACAAGTGTTTCCAATGATATCAGCAAGTTCAGTAAGAAATGTATTTATTATGTGAGATCCCTAAGTTATGGAAGCAGTACGTATTCATGTGACAAAACCTTTATTGTTAAGGAGTTTTAAGACCCATATAAATTCTATAGGTGCCATTATTTTGAAGAATATTAATTCAAACCACTGGTTTAGGCTTGGGGTTTTTTAATTATCCAGAAATTCTTTTTATAATATTACTTGTACTGGGATTTGTTTTGCAGTAGCTGGATAAAGCTAAAATAGAAATAAAGGAGGCTCAGGCATATTTTTCAGGCAACATTATAACTCACTTCCATGAGGTTTTGTATGAAAATACAGTAATAATAGTAACTTGAAGATCTCTAGTGAAGTGAAGCTTACATTTGTCCATCTCCTTTTCTAGTCCTGGCCAGTGAGAATGACCATTCAGAGTGATACTTCTGAAGTTTTATATTATACTTATCAAAGAAACAAAGAATTCAGCATTTTGTAATAGTTAGGATGTAGAATTTTCAATAGTGAGAACTGAAATGAAAAAATTGTGTTTCTATCAGAAATTCAATGAATTAAAATGAGTATCATGGTTAATTCAAGTTATACAGATGATAGTTGCATCACAGGACACCCTCAGAACAGAACTATGCCTACCATTAATGTATAGTGATTAATTTGACAAGATTTAGGATTGGAAAGAACACTTTTCCAATGACTTATTAACACGAGTCAGCTGAAGCATCTCCTTCACGAGGCTTCTGCCGATCCCTCCAGTTGTTAAATCCCTCCTGAAATAGTGTTTTTGTTTTATTTTGCTTTTTTTGGGGGGGGAGGAGGGGAGAGATGCTTTCTCAGTATCCTTAGTACATATCACAGGGCTTAGTATATAAAAGCATGTAAATAAATTCTTGTAGATTGATTTTCACTATGTTTCTTTGTCTCTAATCCCATTGTGTCAAGATTAATGCTGCTTAAGAAGCGCTCTCTGTGGACAAAAAAAGAATTACATAATCCATTTAACGCTGAAGACCACACCAGTGCTAAATTGCTAACACTAACCAAAACTCATATCTATTGTATCTTACTGGCAAATTCTTTTTGTTACCTCTTACTACCCCGCCCCCCCAGATTATATAAAAGTGACAAGTTTCAAAGAGAGATTTATGAGAATCTTAATTGTGTTATAATCTAATAGGACAAAGACTATATATTCTATGTTTTCTCCTACATAAACTTTTTGAGGGACAAAGCAAAAAAGGCTATATTCTCAAGTCTGTTCAAAGTCTTTCCTCTATGGACTAATCCAAATTCAGTGTCAAATTACAAGAGTTTAATATCTAGTTCCACATGCCTTTATGTTGCCTTCTGTTGCCTAAGCAGCACCTACATTTAAACAATTAAGGCAACTGGTGGTATAGGACTTAAGAGTTGTGGATTTGGGAGTCAGAAAGACCTGAATTTAATTCCCGTCTCAGATACATACTAATTGTATTGTCCAAGCAAGTCATGTAACTTCTCTTAGAGGCTCAGTTTGCTCATCTGTAAAGTAGGACCTATTTCCTTATTTCCCAGAGTTGCTTTAAGGGTAAGATGAGACAATATATGCAAAGTACTTAGTAAACATTAAAGCATTACATAATGGTTGACCATTATTAAAATTCAGGGCTTTTCCTCAACAAAATCTCTTGCATAGTTTTGCCCATGGCAAAATTTTTATTTGCCATCTCATTGTGCCATTTTTGATTTGCTGATAATTATAGCTCACATTTTGATAATGGCATTTATGGGTTCACAAATCAATTTCTTCACAATACTTTTGTGATAAGGCAGTACAAAGAATCATTATGTCAATATTACAGATCATAAAAGTGCAACAAAGGGAGCCTAACTGCTATGTACAAGATCATATGGCTAGTAAATAAACATCAGGGCTGACACTGGGAAGTCTAATGCTTTTTCCATTACCTCCAGTCTGCCCTCCCCTTATGAGAGCTGGGTTGGAAGAAGTTCTCCAATGGATGCCCAGAGACGAGATTCCTGGTGTACCGATTTGATCTCGGAGGGAATGCAACATTTTCTTTTACTAGTCAAAGTCTAGCATTTGACCTAGAATCTAGAACCATAAACAAATCATCTTGGTAAACTTTTGTGATCATCTCTGCTCATGTTTTTTTTTTTTTTTTTTTTTTTTTGACTGAGGCAATTGGGGTTAAGTGACTTGTCCAAGGTCACAAAGCCAGAAAGTGTTAAGTGTCTGAAGGCAGATTTGAACTCAGGTCTTTCTGACATCAGGGCTGGTGCTCTATTCACTGAGCAACCTAGCTGCCCTCTGCTCATGTCAAATGCAGCCTTCGCTGGCCAGGTAAATGACCGCAGTTAAACTAGGGCAATTGAACCTGCAGCTCTAAATCCAGATTCCTGCCCATACTTGTTAAATGCATTTAAAGTATGATAGTTTCCTCACAACATGGGGAGGTTTCAAAGCTATTGGGCTAGGCCATGGGATGCAAGTTGTGGCAAATCCTAACAAGATGGAAAGACTTCAACTACAAGTCTACACATGGCCTGGGTGACTCCTGTGTCAGGATTTGACCTCACTAAATGAGGTATGGCTGTCACTAGAAGAGTGGCTGCTCCCTGATCAATTATTTTTAGCTACAGAACCTAATGAAACTTTCCAACTAAGACATAAAGGAATTATAGCCCAAATTGACATGTAATGGTAATGATGACATCTTCTTTTGAAGGACTAAATGCATGACAAAGCAAGACCCATCAACTTAAAATATTTTCTAGTAATTAATTTACTTATCTTTCTTACACAAACTTTGTGACAATTTTAGTACCAAGGAATAAAGATAGCCTTATCCTTGAACTGATCAGAGCTAAGTTTATATTTACCCCAAATCACTGATCTGTACACACCTTGATTCTTCTCAACAACCACCCCTAATATTTAAAAAAATACAATTAAGTCTCTGTCCTTTATTATTGAAACACACAAATCAAAGTTTTTTGATATCAAGCTGCGGAAAGAGCAAGAGGCAGTAAACCAGCAACCAGAGGAAGAGGATGAAGTACACCAAGTCTTGTTGTTGTGCAAAATGTACAAATGAGTCAGAGTGAGTACCATGATCTTGCAGCATGGCCTCTCCATAATTGCTCACCTTCCTAGAAAAGAAAGACAGAGAGCATTATGAGCTGATACTGGATAAGTAGATAGGGTAGCAGGGCTCTGAGATGAGTCAGGACCAAGGAGAGGGGTAAACACAGGACAGTAGCCCAATCTAATGGTCTCAATAGAAAACAAAGGCTTTCACAAAAGCTCAAAATCAAATCTGAGAGTCACAGAACTTGAGTTGTAAGGGACCTGAGAGATGATCCAGCGAATAGGATGAAGTGGGCATCTGCTGTTAGGCAGCAGAAGGTGAGGATAGTGTAAACTCAGAGACAAGCTCTGATGTCTTTATTTGCTCCATAGAAAGAAAAGCTTTTTAACAATAAGAGTTGTCCCAAAATGGAATGGATTGCCTTGTAAGGTAATGAGTTTTTCTTAACTGGAAGTGTTCATGCAGAGGTTGGATAATTGATTCTTGGGAATATTACAGAGAAAGATCCTACTCAGGTACAGTTGGACTAATTTACCATTTCTGAAACTATTGGATATGAGGACCTCTTTATTATCTTAAAAATTAATGAGGACTACAAAGAGCATTTGTTTATACAGGTTTTGTTACAGATATTTATCATAATTAAAATAAAATTAAAATGTCTTTATTATTATCATGAAAATAGTTTTGACTCTTGGAGATCTCCATACATTCTTTGAAAATAAATGCAACTTAGGATTTTTGAGGTCCTTTAGACAGCTGAGATACAAATAATAATAAAAGCTATTATTCTTTCTAGTAACAAAGGCTCCTTCTAATGCATGGATTCTCTCAAGCAGAACCCCAACAAGTTGTTGGCCTGCCTTCATTTAAACATTTCTACTGACAGGAATATCTCACTACCTATAGGGCAGTCCACTAACAGTAATTTTTTAACTTACCCTCCCATTTGAAATTATTTCTATCACTATTTGTAACACTATTTCTATCATATTTGTAATAATTATCCAATGGCAGAGAGCACCACTCTTAATCATTTATAAAAATGGTTTACTCTACAATTTGATTTTCAGAAGATTTGCCCAATGGCACTTACTTTAATTGGTATTAATATCAGTTTGAAAAAAAAAACAAATTAAAAAAATAAAAAGATTAGTTTGCATTCCTTTTTGGTATGGTCATGGGGGCCTGCTGCATGGCAGAACAGAACCTACAGATGAGGACTTAAATAGTGGCTATTGAAATACAAGCTATAAACTAGGTGACCCACATTCAGAAACCAAAAGAGGTTGCATGTAAGATTAGGCAGTTTTTTCTTATACTGTGCCCAAATCTTCTGTAACATTCTCCTAATGCTGTTTTCTGAAGCCAAGCACACCGAGTTGAATCCCTCTAATATTTAACAGCTTTTCAAATACTTGAAGATGATTATTATGTGTTTTATAGATCTTCTATTTTCGAGGTTAAATTTTCTCATTTTTTTTAAGTGATTCTTAAATGTCAGGATCTTGGGGGCTTTCACTACCTTGCTTTGATTTCCTTCAATGACACTTCAGTTTGTCAATCTTATTTCTAAGATATGCTGTGGACAATACCCATAATACTTCAAATATGGCCTGACCAGTGTAGAGAACAATTGGACAATCACCTTTCTCGTTCTGGACTTATACTTTGATGATCTTCTACTTTCTAAGAAGGCAACAAGTGATTCTTCTGGAACTTAACATTTCATAACAACCTAACCAAGCATCATTCTAGTAAAATTAGCTTTAATGTAAATAATTCTTCAACAGTAAGAAAATTTCATAGATTTCCTTGCACTTTTGCATCTCCTCTTCATGTCTACTTTGAATCCACAGACCTGCAAAATCAGCTCAGTGAATTTCTTAGTATGGTACCTGCAGTGGTAACCTAAAGCATTAACTCAGTTATCAGGCTCATCATCATTCATCAGGCATAATCATCAGATGAGGAAGAGGATCCTAGAATTGTTTTTGCTATTTCTCTATCTTACCTACTAGATCTGCTTCCCATAATGAGTTTATGCTATTGTTCTAAATGTATATTCAGGCTTCTAACATCTTCTTATTCCACTTCACACTGATGTTTTCCCTACTCTCACCCTAGGGGTGAAAGTAAAGTTAATTTATTTTCTGAACCAGGTATGGAACTGAAACAGCCATCATTACCCTTCCCCCCAATTTTATTTGCCAACCTTTCCCCCATTTGTATTAATTTATAAAAATCCCACTGGCTGTAATTTCTAAAACAATCAGTTTAAATTAATTTAAAGATTATGGGTACATTATTGTTATTAATAACATCTTATTATAATAATTCATGTTTCTATAGTGCTTAACATTTTTACAAATATTCCCCTTAATTACCCTATAGGAGAAGAAGAAGAAGTACTATCATTCTCTTTTGACAGTTTTGAGACTTGGACCAACTTTTGTCTTAGAGTTTTAATGAACACAGGAATTCTTTCCAACATAACACATCTACCATCTTATGATGGTATAGAATTGTCATCATGATCATGGGATATTGTTTTTCATTTTTTAAATATTACCTACCTGATTAATAACCGAGTTCTTCTTTCTTCCATGTCTGAAGGTCTCAAACGGCCATGGCTGACATGATCCTACCATTAAATATATAAACAAAAAAACCAGAATGATATACTGGAAAGAGAGATATCCATGAAATTTTTAATAGAAATGGAATTTCTCAGGATCTTGAAATATGAGTATACATAGATAACTACAACTCTTTATATAAATATATACATAGGACATATATAAAATATAACACATACTGTATGTGATATATATATATATATGTAAAAACATAAACATTACATACATGTGCATATATGTGATATCTTTAATAGTATAGTAGCAATAATATATGTGCTTAGTGCTTTACAAAGCTCTTTCAGTTCAGTTCAATTAAATAATTTTGTGTGTGTATGTGTGTGTGTATGTATTTGCATCAAAAATGTGAGGGGCCCATACATTATTTTTCTAGTTATTAGCATGGTTGTATTAGCATTATGCAGAGAGCCTGTGTGATACAGTGGACAGAGGCAATTTCAGAGTTGGAAAAACTTTTGCTCAAGATCCATTTAAGTTTAATAGATTTAATAACATGGTTGTATGACACTGGACAAATCACAACCTCTCACTCATTGCTCTGGGTAATTCCCTAAGACTCCAAGTTCAGAGCTCTATCCCTTCTATCTACCTCTGTCTCAAAATGTGCTATGTTGACCATGTGATTTACACATTGAGAAAAATAGTCCTTTTTAATCTTGGCATATACTTAGCACCTTGGTATATACTACCTTGGTATAATATCATGTTTACAAATCACCTAAGAAGATGAATTAAACATCTTCATGTTTATTGAATGGACAAATAAATGATTCAATTAATCTTCAGTTACTTTGCCTTGTTAGGAAATTAACTTTAAAGTTTTTTCATATGTTTTCATAATGAAATAGTCTTTCTAATTCCTAAATCTATTTACAATTTCCTTTTTTGTTCAAATTGAGGGTCTGATTGGTTCTTCCTTAACCACAAGATATCAATTGATTGTCATCTCCTTTCCATATATATGACTATAATTTTGTTTTCAAAGCTTGGATTGGGAGGTAGAAGGGATTTAAATTAGCTAGGAGTTGTAGTAAGGAAGAAATGAACATACTAACCATGTCTGAGGATCTATTACCCTGTCTTCGGACATAAAGACTGGAGTCACTGTGGCTGGTCCTAGAAAATAAATAAATTATTTTAAATTGTTATTACGCCATCTCCACCCATTTCAGAGTTACAGCCTCCCTTATACAGAGTTCTTATGATATTAGCTTTAGGCACATAGAGACTCAAAATTTCAAATGTAAAGATAGACGAGACTTTTTCCTTTATTTTTTGCCATATTAGCAGTGTATTTATAAATTGTACAATCTAATCTAGGCCCTTGTTCTAAAAGAAATGAAGTTGAGGGAAATCAAAGAAAATCATGAAGGAAACTATATAATAAGCATTTAGAATTAAATTTTTTTAGAGGGGTAACATGGCTCAGAAGTCTAGGACATAGACTGTCAGGGCTGGAAGAGTCCTTGGAGCACACTGGATTGAAAGGCAGTGAACATGTGGTACTGCTATTTATTACCTGTTTGATCATGGACAAGTCACTACATTTCTCTAGACCACAATTGCCTCAAATGAGGAAAAATAAGGATGTATGACTACATGATATCTGAAGTCTCTTACAACTTGTAGTTTTATAATCAAGGTCAACTAGGAGCTAAAGAGTAGAAATGATATATTCAAAAGGCAGAGAAAATCCTGGGGGTGGGGTGAAGGAAGAGGAACAGGTTTCTTAACTCCAAATCTATAGCATATCCCCAAAGTCTCTTCTCATTTTTTTCATAGTCCCTCAATGGAAAATATGGAAGATAACTCTTTGATGCCCCAGAAGAATTAATTTGGTCCATTCTTAAAAAATTTACAATTCATTCTTGATGCTTAAATCCAAACATGTTTGACAATTTAAATTTAACCAGATATTTAGGCTCAAGAACTCTTGTTTTTAACTGGTAGAGTCACAATCTAAAATAGAAACTACAAAGACAAAGTACATTTGAGTTAATGAGGTGAAAACAAGAAGGAACTTCACAGAAGTTTGCAGGAGTTAACTCACCAGAAAAGGAAACAAGAGCACTTGAAAATAAAAGAGTTAAAATCCCTCTATTTACATAGATATCCAAATTCTTTTTAAGGGATTGGCACTTATTGAAAAGAAATACACATTTAGAAATACTTTAAAAAACAAATAAGACATCAAAAATGACTGACCTATAAGTCTACTTTAGCGTCTCTACAATCTTTTTGAATGTCCTGTTCGTGAAATGAAAGAATCTTGGATGAAAATATAAGGAAAGATTATTTTCTAGAACAGACATCTTATAGACATATAAAGGACTGATTGAGAAGTGCTCAAAATATATGATTCTGTTATTTCTACGATGTACCAATTAACACCCTCCTCTTCCCCCAAAAAGTAGGCAGAATAGAATGCATATTTACAGGCATTCTTCAAGGGAATCTCCCATACATATATTAATATATTACAAAATTCCATGATAAAGACTATCACAGAAATAACTTTGTTCAATAATTCATTGAAAGTCAACATTAAAGCAGCATCAAATAAGAATAGCCTCAAATAGCTTGAAAGCTGAGAAGGGTATTGGGGAGATTTCCTATAGAAAAAAAAATTCTATGGAAGTTTCTATTTATGAATGATGAAGTTGATTGCATCAAATCCTGGAAATAATATAAACTCTCTTCAGTAAAATCCACAACCTAATCATCCAAACAGGAAAAAAGTGGATGAAAAATACATTCTTGCCCAAATAATGATATGTAGCTGAATGGTCAAACTACTCATATAATAAATTGAGCTAAACACATAATAACTTACATTTGTAAAATTGTGAAGTACTTTTAGTGATCCCTAAAATAAAAATCTATCATTTTAACAATACTCTCTGAGATGAAATTCTACAAATGCAGAAACACAATGGGTTAAGTAGCCTAAAAGGAAATGAAAAGATGCATGATAGATATGAGCTGTAAGCATGTCACTCACTAATAATGACTTGTATATGAGAAGCAAAGTAAAAAATATCATTGAAGATATATTTGATCAGAAAAGGAAGGAAGTTAGTTATTTAGTGATCTCTACTGATATACTCCTAGCTATGAAATATTTAAACCAGAAGTTGGCCTCCAAAATATTAGGAAATTCCTCTCTCAAGGATTTAAGGAAGAAGATGGTCAAAAGTTATTCAGAATGAGAAGATATGGACAAAGCACTTCAATGAAATCATGGATTTATTTAAGTACACCACATTTCATTTCTTAGACTCATAGAACCCCAGATAAGAACTCAGAGACAATCCACCTATACTTGGACTGGGACCCCTGCCCTCCACCATAAAAATCACAATAAATGGTGGTCTACTTTGCTTCAAGACTTCTAGTTATGGGGAAATTCACTATTTTCTCAGGCAATCCATTCTGCTTTTGTGATAATTCTAAGTGCTAGAAAGTTTCTTCTTACATGAACCAAATTCTATCTGAAAATTCTACCCTCTAAAAGCCAGAGTCAATTACATATCTCTTCTACATGATAGTCAAATACTTGAAAGTAGCTATTAGGTAAGTCCTGTACCTTCTCTAATGTAAACATCCATAAATCCTTCACTCCTTGTTTCTAGGCTTGTCAACATTTTGGTCACCCTCTCTGGAGCTACTCCTATTTGTCAATGTTCTTCCTAAAACATGGTTTTTATAAACAGACACCATTTTTCTACATGTGGTCTGATAGGGAAGAGTTGTACAGCTGATCAACTCAATTGTTTCAAACACCATGATTCTAAGAATTCAGCCTCTGATATTGGCTTTTTTTGACTATTCTGTCACTGGGCCAAGATTATAGTTCACAAAAGTTCTTAAATGCCTCTCACAATGATTCAAGGAATATTATACCAATGAGGACACTGAGGCTAAAAATGGTGCAGTTACTTGTTCCAGGTCAGGTCTTGTTAACAGAAGATTTGAGTCTCTCGCTTGGATAACTTCAGAAAAAGCTCTAAGTTCACTTTTGTTCTCTACCACCACCTCTACTACACTCTGCTAACCAGATATAATTTCCCACAATCAGATCAACAAAGTATGATTTCAAATTGCCTTTTGAAATATTCAGAAGCAATGTTAGTTGTGACTAACAACTATATTACAGTTATTATAATAGCATTTAATTTATATTTCACTGTTGCATTATATAGCATCATGTCCAAGTGGGTTAGTTCTCCAAAAATGACACATGCATAAACCTACATAAGACCTACCATGATGAGGGCATGTACTTTCACATGATTTCTTCAGAGCTATGGTTAGTGTCAAAGTGAAAAGGCAAACATCCTACTTATTATGTTTGCCCCAGGGTCATCTTTGGTATTTAAAAGTGGAGGTATGTTTGCCTGGCAGGGCAGGTTCAGGATAAAGTACAAAAGTGGAAAAGGAAATATATAACACCAGGAATTATACCATCAAGAAGAAATAAATATTCACTTTCCACCTTTTTCTATCCCATCCCAACCCCTATTCCCTGTAACACTGGTAAGGACTACAAAGAAACAGAGAAAAAGAGAAGTCAGGCTTCTTGCCAGCTCCTGCCAGGTTCCTTCACTAAGATTCATCTTGACTCTTCCCTGTAGTTCTTTTTCCACTGCTTTTCCCTCACCCTAGCCATCAGTTTGTTATTTATATGAAAAAACTGAGGAATTGTTGGAGAATTGGAAGGGTTTTACCAAACTGTGAATGGATAAAACTTATTTTCATTTTCAAAACAGGTTATACATACTACAGACTTAGGGTTCAGTATGAGCAATCATGTCATAGTAACTTATTTATTTGTAATCTACTCTTTTGCTCTACTCTCCAAGGAAGAGAGAGTCCTTCTCTTTCTCAAGTCCTATCCCTCTTCACTAAAGCCCTTGATCCTGTCCATTTTATGTGCTGTCCTGTCAGAGTTTTAGCCTTTTGATAAATTCCTTCCAAAGAGCTTTGGCCTTTTGATTAATTTCTCCCAAAGATCTTTCAGTACATTGTCTTCTTTCCATAAGCACTCTCTATCCTTAAAATGCCATAAATACAGTATATCTATATTCCAGAATCTAATAAAAAACTCTCAGTGGTGTCTTTTGGATGGCATGTTAATAACACAATTTGGCAGATTCCAGAAATTAGTAGACCAAATCCAAAGAAAACAGATTAATGGATTTGATACAGTCAGGTTATACTGAATGAGGAGAGGAATATTTAGAACAGAGATACATGGGTTGGTATTTGGCCCTCTCATTTTTCAGTATTTTTACTAGTAATTTCTTGTACTCATAGAAATTTTCCTCTTCATAAGAAACTGAATTCCTGACCAACTTTCCACTAATGATAACTCCTTCTTCCATAACATCTGACATTGGGTAGAGCCATAACTCAGAATTCTTGCATCTGAAACAAATTCCATTGAATGGAAAAGGAAACAGCCTGGGCGTATGGTCCTTCCAGGACACATCTTGTAGAATGTTTGATTCAGTTTGATCCTGAAAGTGAGGAGGGGAGTTGGTGGCAATACAGGCTGTGGGGAGAGAAGTTGCTACAGGGATAGAGTCACAACCCCCATCTCTATCATCCATGTCAGTGCTTATGATAAATCCATGATTGCCCTGTTATATGGCTTTGAAAACTGGTTAACAAAAAGAAGACTCAGCAAATTCCTTGCTTATTATTGCTACATTCATAGACTGTAGGTATATATAGAGCATAATCTAAAGGATCATATTCACTGGCATTTTCTATGAGACTGCTCATTTTTTGAGGCTTATCTTCTCTCTAAACCCAGTATGTTTTTCCCAAAAGAAGCAAACACTGTTTCAAGGGCCAACAGCAATACTCCCATAGGATGTGTCAGCACTGGGAAGCTATGCCATATGCATACTTGAACCCCAGAACTTTTATTTTGAATCCTCTACCCTTTTGAAGTTCATTAAATCCATCCATCTCTCTCAATCCAATTTTTTGTTGCTATGATCTATAATTCTCCAGGTCACTCTTCCTCCTTTCTTACTGAATTCAATACTTGGCCTTCAGTTTTTCTCTTTATTCCAGTCTTTACACTTGGAGATTTGCATGTAGACGTTAGTAAGACTTTGACCACAACTTCTGATTAATGATCCAAGGTTGATTCTCCTCACTGCTCCTACTCCCATGTTGTTAAATGCCACTGGCATAAGGCATACACTTGCTCATCAAGTCAACTACAAAATTAATTCAATCTAATCTAAAACTGGCTCCTCAGTGCTACATGGTTGTCTTTTTATTTCTCTTTGATTGTCTAGCACACTTCCTCAAGTGGTCTCCTGCTATCCAACACACCGTGAGCTTTTACTTATCCCATTCTGCATCTCACCATTTGTCTTCTCCCTTGCTCCAGTCTCTAAGGGAGAGCTAGTACTTTCTCACAGTCAACCTTTCTTTACTTGAGGTTTTGATCCTATCCATTTCCATCTCCTCCAGAAGCATTGTCTTTTGATCGTTCTACAATCTTCAGTTTTTTCCCACAGGCCTAAAGCACACAAATAACAATCCCTAGGTTTTTCCATCATTAAAAAACAAAACAAAAAAGATCTTATTTTAATGCAACCATACCCTTAACTAGTGTCTCCCCATTTTTTCTCCCTTTCATAGCCAAACTTGTATAAAAAGTTGTCTGCTTTCATTTGCCTCTAGTTCCTTACCTGCCACTCATTTGAATTTGCACCCTTTTGCATTGATTTACAAATGCTCCTTCAAATTCTATCAGTGATCTTTGAAATATGATTCCTCTAACCTTTTCTTAATCTTCATCCAACTTGACCTCTCTGCAACTTTTTGGTGGTGATCATCTCTTTCTCCTGAATACTCTCTTCTTCCTTGGCTTTAGTGACACTGTGTTCTCCTTTTTCTCCTCTGAGCTGACTGGTCTTTTTCACTAATCCTACCTGTAGGACTGCTTCTTTTCAATCTCCTTTGTTGAATCATCATCCATCTGCCATCTCCTAAGCATAGACGTCCCCCAGTGATCTCTCTTGGGCTCTCTTCTCTCTCCACATTTTCTGCTGTAGAGATTTCATCTGCTCCCAATTATCTTTGAACATGAGGAAGCAAGGGGTAGTAAATAGAGTCCTGGTTTTGGAGTTGGAGGGCCTGGATTTGAATCCTAGCTCGGCCACTCCCAGTTCTGTTATAATGAATTAGTAAATGAGCTTCTCTGGGCTTCAGTTTCCTCAATTGTAAAATGACATCTAGAATAAATGACATCTAAAGTCTCTTTCTGTTCAATATTTATAATTGTATTTTCTCATGACATATCTCTATATCTAGTATCAATTTCTATTAAACTGCATTCTCACATTACCAACTGCTTGCAAATCATCTCTACTTGGACATCCCAAAGGCATTTCAAATTCCAAATATTCAAAACATTAATTATTCTATTTCTCTCTCAACTTTCCCCTCATATAAGCTTTTCTATTTTTATTGATAGTACTAGAAAGATTCCTAATCACCCAGATTTATAACCTTAAGGTCATCCTTAATGCTTCTACCCTCATCCAGAAAATCAATTGCTAAGTTGTATTAATTCTATCTCCATGACATTTCTCACATTCATTTTCTCTTCTTTACTTTCAGGCCACTACTCTTGGCTTCTCTCTAGCCTCTTCCCCTTGTTGATCTGTTTTCGAAATAATCTTCCAAAACACAGACTTGAATATGTCACTTCCATATACAATTCTCTCCAGTGACTCCCTAAAGACTCTAAGACAAAAGGTAAACATTTCAATCTAGCATTTAAGATCCTCTACAGTTTGGATTTAACCTACCTTTCCAGACATTTCATATTATCCTCTTTCACATTAATTTATATTGCAAACTAGGCTATTCGTCTTCTATATCATCTTTATTCCATTTTCCTAGGTCCATGGTTCATTCTTTCTCCTTAGCTCTTCCTTTTAAAAGCTTTTTTTCCCTCCAAGGCTCAGGAAACTCTCTCAAAGTCCTTTAATAGTTAAGAGTTCTCTTCTTTATCAAATTACACTGTAACTAATTATCATGGTATATGTTGTGTTTCCTCGTAGAATGCAAGCTCCTTGAGGGCAAGAACTACTTTTCATTTTTGTCCTGGTATCCCAGAGACCTAGCATAGTGTCTTCTATATAGAACATACTTAATAAATATGTGCTGAATTGAACTTGTCAATACACATTATAGAAGTTGAAGTTAGAAGATAGAATATGAATAATGCAAAACTGGATAATAGAATGCTGATTTCAAAAAATGTCAACAGACTGTAACGACAGGCTTAAAATGAAATTTAAGAAGAGATATAAAGTCCTGTTCTTGGATTTAAAAAAAAATATTGAAAAAGTTCAAGATAAAAGAGGTGTAGCTAGAGAACAAGTAATCTAAAAAAGATTTAAAGGTTTGAGAGACTTGCAAGATCACTATGAATCAATAGTGTGATGTGGAAGGCAGGCATTAATATAGAACTAATTCTCTGTTCTGATTAGGCCACAAAAATGGTCTATCTCATCTAGTTCTGGGCAAACATTTTAGAAAGAATACTGACAAGTCAGTTACCTAGAGAAAGTGACCTGGACGGTGAGCAGACTTGAAACAATATTTTATGAGCATCAGAGACATCTAATCCAAGGAAGAAAAGACAGAGTAGACATGTTAATGGTCTTAAAACAAATTTATTTATCTTTCTTTCCCATCTATTTTTTTTCACTCTGTGGTCAAAAGAACTTTCCTAATACAACCCCATATCATGCTACCCCATTGCTCAAAAAACCTCAATGATTCTCAATAACCTATAAGAAAAAATACAAATGTTAACATTTAAAGTCTAAAATTGTCTAGCTCCAACCTATTTTTTTTTCAGCCTTCCTTCCCTACTCTCTTTTTCATTTTTCATATAGAGTCTATATTTCAGGCAAGCTTTATTTCCTGATCTATTTTATTACTATTATTATTTATATTATTCCTATCATTTCCTGATCTCATCCGGACCTCTCTTAGCATTGATGCACATGCCATTGTTCACATCTGGGTGGACTGGAGTATTTACATGTCTCTTCCTCTTATTTCAAGATATAGTTCAGGTCCATCTCCTCTAAAAATAAATTTCCCTGACTCCCTGGCTAGGAGTAATTCTTCCTTCACCAAATATTTTGTGCCTGATTGGTGTGTTGTGTATATTTATTTTATTCTATCTTCTATTATGATTATTTGGATCTGTCCTTCATCCACCAACTAGATTGTCATCATTTTCTCAAAGGTAGGAATTGTCATTTTCCTTTCTATTTCAAGGACATAGCATGGAGCCCTGAACAAATATTAGTCACTTAATAAATGTTTTTTCTTCTTCGTTTCTGCTCAGCCACAGAGAGAGTTAGGTACAATAATAGATGGAAATTGGGAAAGAGGGATAAATTTTAGTTCAATAAAAGGAAGAGATTCTTAAGATCTACTCCAAGTTAGGTGGGGTAAGCAATGAGTCTAGTTCAACTTTGGGATCCATTCAAACTCTAGAATATTCAAAGACCGTCTTAAAGATCAAATTCATAGACAGCTGGGGATTAATGTCTGCCAAATATATTTTCTTAAACATAAAGGTATAAGAACCACCATGAATATTTATTTTTGGATACAGAAGGCTAGGAGACTATTCAGCATGTATGCTATTAAGCTATCAGGCTTTGTAGAATTCATATCTGAAAGAGATTTTTGAGATTATTTAGCAGAGACACTGAAAATTAAGACTGAGGAAGGGCTTTATCCAAAGTCATGCAGATGTATAAATGATAAAGATGGAATATAAAGCCTGGGTTTGTTTCAGCACTGGGTTTCCACTGTTCTTTCTTATGCTTTCTGAGTGATTAAGGAAATGTTTACAATTCACTTTCCATTATCTTTTAGGGACATTTAGGTCCATTTAGGGATCAGTGATTTGTAAATTAACCAAGTTTTTCTGTTTCCTTCTGTTAATTATTTCACTGCTGGTTAATACCTCTATCAAAGGGTAAATACAGCCAAAAAGAGGAGATAAAACTTAAATCTTCCTTCTTTGTTCATTTTACAGATCTGGTGAAGGACTGGCTAATGAAGCTGAGAATAATAGTTATGTTATAATTGTCCACATAAACCTCTGCCTTCCCATTATGGTAGTTATGCCTTATACATAAATGGTCTTTTACAAGTGCAAAATAATTTCATATTTATTAACTAAAATCACATTTACATAGGGTTTTTAAGTTACTTTCTACTTAGTGAACCATATGGGAGTTATGCCTGCTTTAAAGATGAGGAAACTGAGGCTCAGAGGAATTAAATGACTTGCTAAAGTCATGTAACTAGTGAGTGGCAGTTTTGGACCTAGAACCCGGGTCTTCTGGCTTAAAAGTCCAGTGCTCCTTCCTTTTGTGCCAGGTTGTGCCCCATCATGAAAGTGAGATGCAATTAAGAAAGTCATTTTCAGGTTCTTGAATTTGAGAGAAAACTCTGTTAATACCAAATACCTTGAAATCACTTTGCGATCAATGATTTCTTCTTCTAGGTCCTCTGAGAAATGGGCAGCTTTAGCTGCCACAAAGAGCGAACTATCTGATTGGTCCCCATGATTCCATTCTTCAGTCTTCTTATTGCTGCTGGCTTCTTCAGGCAATTTCTCCAAAGATATACATAGCTTGCCCACATTCTTAAAATCCTGGGACTTAAAAGAAATCAGTATTTTCCACTGAGGTGTGAAATAATATAGCTTTGTTATGCTTCTGTCTCTTCTGACTAAGTCCAATAGAACTTCCTTCACTGCAGTTTCTTCAATAGGATCTATCATAAATCTCAACCCTGACTTCTTTTCTAGATTCCCCCCTACTTTGATCTGAACTACCCATCCACCCAACTGCGAGCCAACAATAAAATACAAGTAACAACTCAAATTTTTCCAGTGCTGTTCACTAGTTACAAATCAAGTTTCTTAAAAATAATCCTGTGATTCAGGTAGCATAAGGATTATTATCTCTCTTATAGGAGATACTGAAATCAGCACAATTTACTGAAGGTCACACAAATTGTAAGACATAATAAGTGCTTATGATTAAGTAATGTTTTTTTGACTCAAAGACAAGTCCATTTCCAGTCCATCATAATGCCCATAATTCTTAAATCTGTATAACACTTTGGAAGCATGATACAGGGGGATAAAAATGCAATTCTTGAAGTCAGGAAGACCTTAACTCAAATATTGTTTTTAGTATCTACTATGTAGTTCTGGGCAAAATAATGTTTTTATTTATTTATTTTTTGCTTCAATTTTCATATATATATGGAGAGAGCACTTATCACTCTGGGGGGTGGTATAGACCAAATGAAATAATGTAAATAATGCTCTTTGCAGACTAAAAATGTTACAGATTAGTTACTTAGTAGTATTTTTAAATTATTGTAACACTCATCATTTAAGCCTCAAACCAAATTGATAGTAGTATATGGGAACAGAATTTTCCCCCTTTTAACCAATGAAAACACTAAATCTTAAAGTAGTGAAGAGACATCCTTAAGGTTAGATTAATAAGCGGGACTTCTAACTTCAATTTCAGAATTTTTCTGACTTTATCCTTCAATTGATGATAAGGTTTTTCATTGTACTGCTTGCTTTTAATAAGAACACAGTAACAACCAACTAAGATACGCTAGAAAACCTCAGAGCAACAGTTTATATAAGTCACTTACCCCACAAACATTGGTTGATTAAGCACTTACCACTTATTAAAGCCTTGCCCCCCTGGTGTAAGAGATATAAAGAAAAATAAGACATGATGTGCAATTTCTACTCATTAAAAAGGTTAACTCAAATGATATCTCCTTCAAAAAACTTATCCTTTGTTCTTTCCATCTTGGACCACCTACAATCAAATTTTATTTTGGAGTTCTCTAATGCATTTATCATGTAATATCGGTCATTTGGGGGCTTTAAAACAAGAAGGGAATTTAGCACTGCTAAGTTACTTTCATTTAACAAATGAAGAAACTGAGGACACCAGAAAGTAAAAGTGATTTTTCTAAATAGCAAAGTTCAGAATCTAAACCAGGTAATCTGATTTCAGATGTAATGTTTTTCCCACTACGTTTCTTCAGTACATGTATTATTGGTTCAACTCAACAATTATTATTATTGTCACAAAAATCAAATTAAAAGAGAGAATTCAGCAGGAAGGGTAGATAATAGTGTCAAAAACTATACAGAAATTAAGAAAGCTGAGGACAAAGGAAAGAACATTGCAATTAAGTGATCTTTGATAAATATGGAAAGAGCAGTTTAGTCGCGTGTTGGTACAAGAAGGCAGAGGACATCTAGGTAGTACTGTAGATAGTTGGAATCAGAAAAACTTATCTTTTTGAGTTCAAATCTAGCCTCAGATACTTATTATTAGTTATGTGACTAGAAAAGTCATTTAACACTAGTTCCCTTAGTTCCTATTTTGTAAAATTAGTGGAAAAAGAAAATAAATGGCAAAACACACCAGAAGATAGGTTGAGAATTATAAGAGCTATTAACATGAAGAAAGTGTAGATAATGTTTTCTAAGAGCTTGAATGTGAAAGGGGGAAGAGCTTACTGGATGTTAAAATCAAGTGACAAGTGTTCTTTTGTTTTTTAAATGATAGTAGTAGTAGAGTAGAGAGATTGACTACAGGTAAGGTAGCTTTCCTAGAGAATCAAAGAATCTGTGAACTCCCAGAGAAGTCAGATCAAGGGCACAAATAAAAGAACTGGCCTTGGCAAAAGGGATGCCAACTCATTACAAACAAAACCAAAGGAGAGAACGAGCTACTTGACGGCAGGGAATAAGTTGTATCTAAACTATATTTCTTCCCCAGGCTAGCAAGTGCTGGGCACACAATAGGAGCTTAATAATTTTTGTTCATAAGAACTGAATTGAGTTCAAAGAGCTTAAAATACAATAGGGAGATAGATCATGAAGACTCATAGCCTTACTATAACAATGTCTGACATGTGTGTCAAAAGTAGCATTAACAGTTACACAAAGAAAAGGGGAGGGGAGGAAAAGAAACCATAAATAGCCGAGTATTCAAAAAATCTGAACTGAACTGGGTTTAATGATAGGCAAATCCCAAATACAGTGTGATAAGACTTCTTTGCCTTCAGGGTGTTCTCAGAATATTACTTCTTGAACCCTGTAAAGTAGAATTAAATTATATGTGAAAAGGAAATGTCTGCCTTTACATATGGTTCTCCCTCTTCCTCTCACCTTAAGAAAAATAAAAGAATAGCTCTCTTGTGATTTAGAGGAGGGGCAAAGTCTGGAATTATCAAAGTTACATATCAGGAAATCTCCCTAGAGGGCTGGGAGAACCTGCTGCACAGGTTTGTGCCTGAAAGGACTTTAATGGTCAAACTTAGGGGGGCGAAATGGTCAAAGATATGAACAAAAGCTGGTGAGGAAAAACTGTTGTGAAGAATTTGAAATAATGCCTTCTCTCTCCTTCCAATTTACCAGACAAAAGCTATCTTTTTCTTGAAGGTGAGAAGAATCACAAAGGAAAGGAAATTCTGAGAGCTGGCCTCTGGTTAATAATAGACCACATTTACAGTTTTCTTCATAACCACCCAGCCAGGTAACATTAATCTCTTTTTTAAAGGAGCAAACTGAGGTTTATCTAGCTAAGAAATGTCAAGGCCAGCACCCACACTTTGTGATGCCTCTTTATTAAAGCAGGTGTACAGATCACTGGATTTGGGAGTCAAGAAGATTTGAATATTTGAATTCAAATATTCAATTCAAATTCAAATTCAATTCAAATACTCAGATACTTAGTAGCTGACTGACTCTAGAGAAATCACTAAATTTATATCTTCATCAGTTTTCCCATTTATGAAATTGAGATAAGGGGAGCAACTATGTTCTAGGGTTTCTGTGAAGTTCAAAAGAGAAATATTTGTAAACTTTAAAGTGTTATGTAAATGTTGTAACTGTCACTTCCCCAGTTTTCTTTCTCACTTTTTCTTTCTCTTTCTCACTTCCTTATTCAGGAAGCACCTGGATTCCAACAAGTACCAGAATAACATTCACATCAAGAGACTGGATTAAAAGTCAAAGAATGATGGATTTAGAGTTAGACAGGACTTTAGAGATCAATTAGTCCAAATTCTTTCATTTATTACATTTTTTAAAAATGAAGGCCCAGTGAAATTAGGCTCAGATAGGCTAAATTAAGACTTTTCCAAAGTCACAGTTCTTTAGTTGATGAGATGGTATTGGAATATCACACCAAAATACTTGGGTACCATTCATTAAAATTTGTTTTTAATTGCAATCACTTAACTTTCCAGTTTACTCATGCTAATGAATTCCCCACTGTTCTGATAGCCAGTTCCTCTCACCCCCTAGTTTACATATGCATAGTGTAAAGGACTAGCCATGGGTAAAAGAACAATTATACTTTGTATCTGCATTATACATGTCAGGGTAAAAGTCTAGGCTCTCACAGTTTCCGATTCCTAGAATGTCTTTTCTCTTCATATGTTGAAATTCTACCTATCCCTTAAGGACAACTCAAATGTCTTCCCCAATGTCTCCCCCACCCCACTCCCAAAATGTTCAGGATGTTCTCAATCTGTAGTACCATGCCTCCTACCCATACCTCACATGGTATGCAGAGTTTGCATTTTTGTGCACTGATTACCATTTTGGATAATAACTATTTGATCTGTATGAATGAAAATTTCCTTCAAGAGAGAATCTCTAAAAGGCAGGGACTATATATATCTGAAGCTGCACTATGATCTAAACACAGTTAGATATTATGCTTTTTGTTAAAGTTGAAAACATTTTTGAGTGTTAGTGACCATATTTAAACCAGTACTGCAAAGCCATGAATTGAAGCAAAGTAGACATTCAAGCTTCACATTTTTGAGTCCCTCTTCCCTAGTAGATTTTTTTCCTCAAATTTTATTGGGTTTTGCTTTAAATGTCTAGATAATTTCTCCCAGAATTCCATTTCCTAATTGCTTGTGCATCCAAAGCTCAAGTGCTGCAAAAAAGCCCTGCTCAGAATCATTCCTAATCCAAACACTCTTTTGTGGTGCATCTTACTTTGCAAGCCTAGAACAGGGAAAAGATACAGAAGATGAAGTTACTCATTGGTCAACTTCAAAGTATTTTTATTTATGTAGTAGTAAAAAGATCTCAAGATGGACTCTCCACTGATCCAAACTTGAATCACCTTTCACTGTGCAGGTCAGGGCTTTTCTCACAATACATAGGTGAGATGGGGAATACACAAGTCTTATCCGTAACCATTTTAAATAAGGAACATTGAGGTTTAGGAGCATAGGGAGTAGATCATTAGAAGCCATTTTAAAGATGAGGAAAATGAGGCTTGCCTAGGACCACACAGTTAGTATTTGAAGAAAAACTTAACTCGGCTTTTCTTGCCTCCAAGCCCAAGTGCCATCCACTGTGCACACAGAGCAACCTAATGCTCTGGTTTCTTTAAGTAGGACTAGCCACTAAGCCTCATTACTTTTTGAATTTTTTCTCTTCTAGGAAGCTTTTAAGGGCCAGATGTCCTTTCACCTTACTCCAAAGTACTCCACAACATTTTGGAGGGTATACTTTGATTCAAAAGCATTCATTCTTAAGCTAAATCCCCACTTCTGCTTTTCAGTTGGACTGGGTTATTAGGCTAATGAGCAAAATCCAAGGTCAAGAGGGATCTTGATTTGTCAAGCCCTCTAAAGGAATTCCCTCTAAAGATAAGATAGTTCTTTAGACATTTATTTGAACAATGGGCCAAATGGTAGAGTTAACATCGGGATATGCTGGAGCCAGCTAGAACCAATTCACAAAAGGCAATTGTTAAATTTTCAGTGTGAGCATTTATATCTCAGAAATTGGCAGATATTGTAAATCATGGATTGATGTATTGTTTTGTTGATTGTCTAAGTGAAGGATATAGAAAGTGAGAGACAAAGTCCTAATAATGTATATTAAATTTAAAAGTGTACATTCCTCCCCCCCCCCCCCCCCCCCCCCCCCCCCCGCACAAAAGCATAGTTTTAGACATTTACCATTATATTTGGAACATGGCTATGAACCTAAGAGTTAGAAGAGCTCAAACTTTGAGTCCTTATTCTAATAATTTCTATCTAGGCGACTCTGAGCAAGGCATTTTGCCTCTATGTGCTTCAATTTCTTCATCTGGAAAACAAATTCTGATTTATAACTGGACGTTATATTAAAGATCATCTAGCCCAAAAGTGTCAAACACATGGCCCACAACACTCCCCAGCTGGGATTGAAGGGGAGGGGACAGAAAAAGCAGATTAAAATGTAATTAGGAAAGATTTACCAAAATAAATACATTTTACTATAAGTCAAGAGGAACTTCAAGAGATCTTTATGTATGGTTTAGGAGCCCCTATTTCTATGAGTTTCTATTGATTTAGCCCACTCTTACCCCCCCAAAAAGTAAGGAAACTTCATCTCAATAGGTAAAGTTATTTATCTAAGGTTATATATATATATATATATATATATATATATAGCAAAGCTGAAATTAAAACCAAGTCTTCTGACTCCAAATCCAGGGAACTTTTCATTATACCACATTATGAGATAATATCTATTACATCCTTCACACTGTTGTTGTAAGGAAAAATTATTTTGTAAATCAAAAAGTGGGAATCATGTCAATAGGAATCATATTATTTGAAAGCTGCAGTAGTAGAAATATGATTGCATATAAGGTTAAAAATTTAAACAAGGGCTCTATTTTAATGGCACTCAAGTATGATTTTTGTATACTATTTCCTATAATAGTTATCCATGTTTGTCTTATTTCCCTACAAGAAGATGAATTTCAAGAGCCAAGTAATGAGTCCTTTTCTAAATTATGTATTCCCCTTAATTCCTAGTTCTTAATACAGGCACTTAATACAAAATTTTATTGATGACAAAACAAATCTATCTTGGGGCCTCAGCCTGAGGTAGAAGTCTAGTAGAATAGACTTAAGCCAGAAAAAATTATCTTGGAGTATTTGAAAGACTATCATGGACCAGAATTGTTCTGTTTGGCTCCAAAGGAGAGAACAAGAATTAATTAATAGAAATCTGGGATGAGGTAGATTTTGGCTCATTGGAAGACAAAGTTTCCTATGAATTCAAACTAAATGAATGTTTCTTCTCCATTGGAATTCTTTAAGAGGAAGTAGATTAACCATTTGTCAGAGCTCTTATAGAGTGAGTTCCTTATTCAAGTACTAGTGGGACATTTGAGATTTTTCCAAATCTAAGGGTCTATGATTCTTTGGCATAAATAATTTTGTTTTTGTCTTTACTACATTCCCAGTATCTTATCCTTTCCTTTTTTTGCTCTAACCCCCACCCCCCAAATGTAACATATCACTCATTGAGCAATTAATCAACTGAATCTTTACAGCTTGTGATTATCTCCAATACAGTCATCTTAAATCATTACTTAGCTTCTTATAGCTTTATTGAACACTTCTTCAACTTACCTATAGACCTCTTCAGGTCAGGGATTACAGCATAACTTATTTTTTTCAACTGTCACAGTACCTAGGACACACTAAGTAAGCAGTTAAATATATGTTGGTTCTAAATTTTAGATTAGTGAAGTTCAAATTAATAAGCACATATAGAAAGTAATTATCTTTTGCAAATTCAGAATATGATCTGTATGTTGGGTTGAATTTTGATCTTTTGAAGTTGATGGGAAAATGATAAATGTTTTGTATTAAGTTTTTCTTAAGAGGCATAGGGAAGGGTTGAGAGAATTAATGTAGGTGGAACATCATAAATTTACCATTATGTCAAGAGGTTGTGCTTCATTGTTTTGAGTATGACTCTTGCATTAGAAAATGAACCAATGAGCTAGATTCAAAGAGTTCAGGTTGTCCAATTTGGGGAGTGTATTGAAGAGAAGAGGGACCTAGAGGAGAGAGATGTTTCTGCCTAAGGGGAAATCAGAATAGTCCAGACTAAGTATGTTTAATTTCAGCTAAAGAATAAGGTAGAAAGTTTGGATCCTATTTAGGTTAACACTGGGTAGATTCCTTTTATACTTCAATTCATCAAGGATGTGTGAATCTTTCTTTTATCGACAGATCATCTTAGTAGGATGGTTCTCAGGAGTTGCTGACCCAGAACATCACCTCCCCATAGCCAATTTGATGATAATCTTTTTTGAACTTAATTAGGGTAGTCTTCAGAGAAAACATGAATGTGTGTGCATGATACACACATATATATACATATATATACACACTCTATTGCTGGCACTGTGCTTAAGACATTTCTAACTTGACAGAGTTTAATCCCACTGAAAAAGCCTTTAGAAATCAAAGATTCCCCTCAATACTATGACGATACATTAATGAGGGGCTTTAGTGAAAATTTCTTTTATATGAACTTCTAATTATTTTGCCCTAGAATATTATTTTAGAATTTTTATGTTATCTTGTCCCTCAGACCTAGAAATATACTTTTACAGCCTTGAGGAGCAAGAAATGAAAGAGCAGAAATGAAAGACCAGGATACCTAAAAATGGTAGCATTATTAAGAAGTCCAGATAATTAGGAGGAAGGAAGATCTGAGATACTCAGACTTGAGCTGGAGGATTTAAGGAATAGGTAACAATTTAGAGGGAATAGTAACAGCTCACATTTCTATAGTGCCTTAGACTTACTAAAGTGCTTTCCTCATGATGCTATGAAGTATATGATACAAATACTACTGTCCCCATTTTAAATATGAGGAAACATAGGCTTAAAGAGTACAGTAACCTTCCCAGGATCACCAAGTTAGTAAATGGTAGCATTAGGACTCAAACAAAAGCTTCTTAACTTCAATGTTAACTCTCTTTTGATTATGTTACAGGAAACTAAGTGAAAAACAGAAGTCTCTGAGTCTAGTGGCAAAAATCCCTGGATTGACTCTGAAAAGAACTAGTGTTCTGACAAGCTGATTGAGAATTGGTGAGGAGCCCTAAATTCTAGGCCTGATACATAAAGTTTGTACTCTAAGTAGAAACATGTATGTGGCTTCTCTTTTAGCCATCCTGGGCCCAGTCAGATACAGTCTCTATATAACATCTCTTCAACCTTCAAAACTTCAAGTTCAGACTTTTAACTCTTCAGCTCCTGTTTCTGAGGAGGTACTGAAAGGAACCAGTCTTTTAGTTAAATGGATGCCCAATAGACTACAGGTAGGAAGTTTTACTTTTACTTATATACAATTTCAAGGCCCAGTTTAAATCTTTTAGTTGATGCTTAATTAGATAACGGACTCCAAAAACCTGTATCTTTGGGTAACTTGCCCAATCTCAAAGTCTACCAAATTCTTAACTATCCTTTAGGGGCCAATTCAAATTTTACCTCCTTTTTGAAGTCATCCCTCCCTCAGCCCTCACACAAGTCCTCCCTCAGCCCTCAGATAAGAAATAATCTCTTCCCATCCTCAACTTCCATAGTATATTATTTCTAGTTTTCTTCTCAAGCTTTCACATTCTGTCTTGCGATATAATGATGTCTCTCTTTTTTAAGTTTCCCCTCATCATTCCCTGACCAGATGGTCAGGTCTGGATTAGCCTGAATAATGAATCCCCCACATTGTTTAAATTTGCACAACATATTTACCCTGGGCTAGACCTAATGATCATGTTTTACATAATAATAACTTTAAATATTACAAATTCAAATACATGTGACCATTTTAGGGGATTCATTGTTCATACTAATTAAGACCTAGCAATAAGACTGTCAGCTCCCTTACAACTATGTCTTATTCATCTTTATATCTTCCCCACAGGGTCTGAGATGCATAACAGATACACAGTCACTATTAAATTGAACAAGATTGGGAAAAGTCACTGAAATTCATATCAAATAAATACCTGAGAGCTGTTCACAGATCCACTATATGAAGGTTCCTTTTCTTCATGTTCCACAAGGACGTTTGCCTCAACAGTTTCTGAAGATGGCTGTGTTTCACTTGGGTGACCAGGAGAATCCATCTGTTGGACGTCAGATCTCACTTCAGTCACTGAATAGTTAGGTTTGCTCTTGCAATATTTTTGAGGGTCTTTCCCTTTGGTGTCAAGTTCTTGAGCATCCTCTGTGGATTTCTCCGGAACCATTTCTTCATTCTGAGAGCCATGAGAGGCTTCCACATAGGCTTCTAGAACAGCGGATAAGGGAACATCGTAATGAGGGTAATAGAAAAGGTCATGAGGGATCACTGAGACTTTTGAAGAAGGTGGAGAGAGCTTAAAGTCAAGACTATCTTCACTTTGACTACCAAGAGTTTCAAGACTGATGCTGCTACTAAGTGGGGTAGAGATCTCATCATCCAGATCATCCTGACTTTCAAGGTGATCTTCAGGTGGAGTATTTTCCTCTTGGTCAAAGTGGACAGACTTCTGCTTTGCCTTTTCACAGCTATCTAGTTCAGTCATTAAATGTTTTTCTTGTAGTTGCCAAATGTAATTATAGACATCCTTGTCAGGGGAAGCTAGGGACAAATGATCACTGGGATCAACTGTGTTTCCATTAGAGCTGTGCATGTCAGTGTCAGATTTGTCTGTAGTTAAATCTTTCATTTTACGACGACATTTAGATGCTTTTTTTGTCAACTGTTCCACATTTGCCTCCGAAACTTTATCACAAGCATTTTTCTCACCAGGGGAAGAGTTTTTGTCATGGAGGATTTGGCTGACCTCAGTCAAGCCTTTCATTTCAGTGCTTTGTTTAAGAGTTTTCAATGTCATCTCTTCAAACTTTGCAGCTTCATTTAGAGTCTCTTGAATCAGTTTTTGACCTTTGACTTCCAATGAATGAGGGCTAATATCTTCTTTGTTTGTTTCGACATTTTCCCTTTCAGTTGTCCCTGGTAACACCTCTGAAGGTGAAAAAACAGTATTTTTTTTATGTGTCAAAGGATAGTCATCCAGAATTTTGTTGAGAGCTGAGCCCAAAGTTTTCATACGTCCTTCTTTGGCTTTTGTTTTATTACTTATTCCAGATGATGATACAGAAGCATCCTGTTTCAATGGCTCATTAATCTTCCCTGAATCTCTTTTAAAGGAAATGTCTTTACTGCATGAAGCATCTCTAGATATGTCTGACTCAAAATGGACTGTTTTCTTAATTGGCAGAGAGTCAGGCCTGTGGCCAGCCTTTTTAGGTAGTAAAATAGATGGCTCTGATACTGATTCATTAATGTCACTTGGCTTATTTAAGCCTCCTGGAAATGCCTGCTCAGCAATATGGGGTAGCTGGTTCTTTGGGCTATCAGGACGCCTATGGCCAGAAGACTCACTGGGACATTCACTGGGGATCAATTCCTTTCCCACTTCTGAGGCATCTGAGACAAAGATTATTGGAGGAGGTGGTTGGCTGGTTTCACAGTTAACTGTATATGTATGTTCTCCCTTTTCAGGAAGAAGGAGAATCTTGCTCTCTTGTTCAGTAGGAGTTTCTTTGATACGGACGAAGGTAGATTCAATAGGAATCTCTTTATCAGGATCAGTGAAATCTTCCTGCAAACAATCATGGGATACATAAAATATGAAGGATATTTTACAGTTGATACAAAACATAGAATATTAGAGCGTCTTAAGCATTATAAATTCTTGCCCTTCTCCCATCTCCCCCTCATTTTTAAAGAAGAAATTATTCAAGTGCAGAGAGATTATGTGTGGGAGAATTTAGAGCAAGGAGAGACCTTAAAGTTCTATTTTAAAGTCTTTTCTCTGTAGATGACAAGACTGAAAAGTTAAGAGGCTTGTACAAATTAGTATATATAGCAAATGATCAAGCCAAGATTTGAAGCCAGGTCCCTTTTATAATTAAATGTATGAATCTAGTGTTCTTTCCATGACTCATGGAATCACAGAAATGTCAGAGCTGGAAGATATCTTAATTGTTACACAGTCTAATCCTTTCATAATGTTAATTTAAAAAAACAGATTTGGAAAGATATCAAATGACTCTATTGCCTTCAAAGCTCCTTTTCTCTTTCTCATCACTCAATCAACAGTGCATTTATTAAGCTCCTATTATATGCTAGGCACTGAACTCCTTACCTAAGCTTATTGAATTCCTTAATTGGACATTTAATGTCTTCCCTAATCTATTACTATCTGCTTTTTCATTTTAAGTTATTATACAAACCTCTCCCCCTTACTTGACCCTCCTGTATTATAGCTATATTATACCATAACTATGAATTTGTATGCCAAGCTTATAACAGGCCAATAATCTTCTTCCACTTTGTCCTCTCTTCTAAATTAGCTTTCAGGACTAATTCCTGAAATTCAGGATTCAGTCAGAACTAAACTTTCTATCTCCCTAAAACCATTTACATATTCTCCTATCATTTAGTTGTAAGCTATGACTTTATAAATCTAAGTTGAAAGTAACATAAAATAACAAACTCTCATAACTAACAAAAAAGGAGGATGAGCAGTTTTGGGAGCTAGGTAGAAGGAATAACTAGATTAGTCCTTTCTTTGGAAGCCCTGGAGCTGCACATCACTGACACTGTGACTCACCTTGAGCTGTGATGGCAGCACAAGATCAGTACAGACCCTCTATCAAGCTCTTATACATCATGTATCTTATTCCCTCAAGGAGTTCTCTTCCCTATCTTCTACCTCCTTTCTACTTGCCTGGTTTCTCATGTTTCTTGTTCCTTTCTAAATTCTACCTACAAATCAGCTTTCAAATGTTTGTGTGTGCTAGAAACAGAGAACGAGGATGAGCTTGGGAGTTAAGGTCAGCCCACTCTTCTAGAGCAACAGGGTATTTTATCTCAAGTATTCTGTCCCTCTTCTGGGAATGGCTGCCAAGCCAGGGCTATATGTTTTAGTTATTATTGGATGAGTCACATGTCCCATTCTCTTCCTATACACCCCAAACTAGACTGTAAGCTTCCAAGCAACAATAACTAAAACTTTCTGTCTTCCTCATGGTTTCATACAGTATTTCCTACACTGCAAGAAGTTAATGCTTGTTGGTTGCACTGAATATTTCAAAAAGTTCTCAGTTAATGAAGATCTTATGATTATTCTGAACAAGCTTCAAAATCTGGGATTCAGAGAGAAACTACCAGATAATGATTGTATTTTTTTTTTAATTTGAGCTCCAATTTTCCCTTATTAAATTGTGGTTTCTTGTTCTTTAAAAAAGCAAGGCACTCCTTTCCAAATCTGTACTTCCAGGTCAGTCTGGTCACAGGATAATGAAGTGTAAGATTTGCTGAATCCTGGTTATAGACTTCAACGATACAACTTCCAAAACTTTCAAGAAATGAGTGTCTGAAATATTATCAGTCATTTTATTGCTAAATTCAGTGATGGACTTTTCTTGATACTCCTTTCCCTCAAATTTACTATATCTTTTGATTTAAGGACCTACACCTCACAGAATTGTTGTGAAAATCAAATGAAATATAAAGTGCACTTTGCTAACCTTTTACATAAATGTTCTACATAAAAATGTAGTCATCCATGACTATCTTCTACATAAATGTTCTACATAAAAAGTTCTACATAAATGCTAGCTTTTATTATTATTATTTTTTTATTTAATAGCCTTTTATTTACAGGATATATACATGAGTAACTTTACAGCATTAACAATTGCCAAACCTCTTGTTCCAATTTTTCACCTCTTACCCCCCCCCCCCCTCCCCTAGATGGCAGGATGACCAGTAGATGTTAAATATATTAAAATATAAATTAGATACACAATAAGTATACCTGACCAAAACGTTATTTTGCTGTAGAAAAAGAATCAGACTCTGAAATATTGTACAATTAGCTTGTGAAGGAAATCAAAAATGCAGGTGGGCATAAATATAGGGATTGGGAATTCAATGTAATGGTTTTTAGTCATCTCCCAGAGTTCTTTTGCTGGGCATAGCTATTTCAGTTCATTACTGCTCCATTAGAAATGATTTGGTTGATCTCGTTGCTGAGGATGGCCTGGTCTATCAGAACTGGTCATCATATAGTATTGTTGTTGAAGTATATAATGATCTCCTGGTCCTGCTCATTTCACTCAGCATCAGTTCATGTAAGTCTCTCCAGGCCTTTCTGAAATTATCCTGTTGGTCATTTCTTACAGAACAGTAATATTCCATAATTTTCATATACCATTCTCCAACTGATGGACATCCATTCAGTTTCCAGTTTTTAGCCACTACAAAAAGGGCTGCCACAAACATTCGTGCACATACAGGTCCCTTTCCCTTCTTTATAATCTCTTTGGGATATAATCCCAGTAGTAACACTGCTGGATCAAAGGGTATGCACAGTTTGATAACTTTTTGAGCATAGTTCCAAACTACTCTCCAAAATGGTTGGATTCGTTCACAACTCCACCAACAATGCATCAATGTCCCAGTTTTCCCGCATCCCCTCCAACAATCATCATTATTTTTTCCTGTTCATCTTAGCCAATCTGACAGGTGTGTAGTGGTATCTTAGAGTTGTCTTAATTTGCATTTCTCTGATTAATAATGACTTGGAGCATCTTTTCATATGACTAGAAATAGTTTCAATTTCTTCATCTGAGAATTGTCTGTTCATATCCTTTGACCATTTTTCAATTGGAGAATGGCTTGATTTTTTATAAATTAGAGTTAATTCTCTATATATTTTGGAAATGAGGCCTTTATCAGAACCTTTGGCTGTAAAAATATTTTCCCAGTTTATTGCTTCCCTTCTAATCTTGTCTGCATTAGTTTTGTTTGTACAAAAACTTTTCAGTTTGGTATAATCGAAATTTTCTATTTGCTAGCTTTTATTATTGATCACCCATGGCTTCTGGATTCTTTCTTTTCCCTGGTTTCATTTACAATTACTCCTCAGCCTCTTGTGCTAATTCAACATCCATCTTCTTCTCAAACTGGGAGCACACCCCAAATTTTGTCTTGGGTCCTCTTTTATTTTTTCCCTATACTTTCTCCTTTGGTGTTCTCATTTACTCCTAAAGAGCTCAATAATTACTTTTATATAGAAGACTCCTAAAATCTAAATATTCAGACTTAATTTCTCTTCTGAACTGCAGTTTGGCAATTACAATTTCCTGCTGGTCAGTCTTCTCCACATAGGTGTTTCACTGGCATCTTAAACTGAAGATGTCCCAAACAACTCATCTTTAATTTCCAAATACTTCCATTTTTATTGACAGAGAAAGCATGTCACTGTGGATAGAACACTGGAAACTGGACTCAAAAAGGCATGTGTTTAAATCTTTATGTTTACTAACTAAATATCCTTTAATCTTTCTTAGCTTGTCTCTTCATCTATAAAATAGGAGTAATAATACTTAAAGCATTTTCCACATGGGGTTTTTGGAAAGAGGAAATGAAAGTGCTTTGTGCATGTTAAAGTACAATACAAATTAGTTATTAGTATTAACACAATGAAAAGTTGTATGGCAGTGTGTAGAAAGCTGAAGTCAAAAGGATATGCCACACGCTAGCTCTGTAATCTTGGGCAGGTAAACTTTATGGTTCTTTAGACAACTCTTGTAAACTACAAGAGAGGATATCAATGTACAATGCTACCTTGGTCCCTTCACTATCTTATGTTAGATATGTGAGTACCTATTGAATTACATCCCCCAGCCCAAACATACGCCAGGTAAAATATCTTAGGATGGGGACTCTATTATTTTATCTTTGCATCTAAAACATAAGATTTACTGTCTATAAGTGATTAAGATATATTGGTCAAGTTGAATTTTGTTGAATTAAAGCTGAGCTGATGATTTTAGAAATTTGTGATTATGCCATAAAGACTGTATTCCAACATACAGAGCAGGTTCTGTATGTTGCTGGGAAAGAAAGGTTCATTAATAACATTATTTATATAGCACTTTAAGGTTTTGCAAAGCACTTTACAAATGGTATCTCATTTTATCCTTATAACAAACTTAGGAGGGTAAATGAAGAAACTAAGGTAACATACAGCTAGTAAAAATGTAAGGCTAGACTTGAATTCAAGAGTTTCCTGACTCTTAAGTACAGCATTCTATCAAGGATACCTCCTAGCTGCTTCAATAAATACCTTCCTATTTAAACTAGTCTTAGCACTTAGTTATCAAGAAGAATTACTTATTTTCACATGGAAACTGTCATAAGAACATAATCTGTCATGTAGACAAGTCTAAAATTTCCTTTAAAATACTGAAATAGTCTTTGAGATTTAATTGGCTCAAGAGGACTAAATCTTGGACTACTGATGAAGCTTCCTGATGACCTGAGTACAAAAATTAAGGCTATGAAGAAGTCAACTTCTCTTCCTCAGATTTTTGGCCAACTAACCAGGAAGAACAGAATGGAGACAGCAAAGCTATGCAAAACTGCTTTTTTCCTTACTTACTATTACTTTCCTTGCTTCCTTTTGTTTACAGTTATGTGGTTTACAAATATCTCATTCTGTTCTAATTTCAAACCTGTATAATCAGACTGGCCTGAGTCAGGCTTGGCCTACAACACCTGGTGTAAAAGCATGAAGGCTACTTCAAGGTCCCACCACAGTACAGGAAAGTAAGCCTTTGGTGATATCCATACTACATGTATTGCTAACCCCATTTTGTGAGGCATCCTGAGGCCATTCAAGAGTAAATTCTCAGCAGGGGGTCAGAACTAGAGACACATGACTGTGCTCTTTAAGGAATGTGACTAAAGACTGTGTTTTCAAGATGGTAAATGTTTTAAATTGTTGTTGGTTGAATTTGCATAATTTTTGTATTAAAAATGACAATGATCTCCAGACCCACCAGCTGTGGTAGTGCTGGGAATTCCCTAAAGAGTAGAATTTTGAGACTGTCCAGAAACTGGGCTGAAGGAACTGCTTGAGCCTTTTTATGTGCCATCTGGGAGGCCATTGGGAACTATAGCAGGTGTGCTTTGTTTGAACTTTGGTGCTTTTGAAAATAGAGTGCTTAATTCTCCATTGGAACCTAGAGACCTTCCAGAATTGGGATTAAGGACAAATGCACCAAATGTACCCCATGTGATTTACTGAGGATTTGGGAGTGAGGGATGGGGGTGGGAGGGACAGCATCCATTTTAAAAGCTTTAAAGGACAGATACTGCTCTCACTACTGTGAACTATAACTTTCATTCTCTCTGGGATTTCCAGAGATGGACAGATGAGGAACTCGTAGGGAGTAGGGTCCAATGTAGGCCCCAGCTTAGAAGCAGCAGCAACAGTCCTTAATGGCAGCTCCTACAGCTGTGCTCTAGTGTGGGGGTGGGGAGAGTGCAAGCTTTGACACTGAACATGGAGAAGATTGAGGAAACTGTGGCAGCTCTAAGATTTAGCAGAGTGGGAAGCTGGGGCCAGAGGCAATGGCTGCAAGCATGGACACAGATGAGGGCCCATTCAAACAGGCACTGCCCTGGACAATAACAAAGGAGGACTCAGTGTAGCTTCTGCTTAAGGTGATCTGGGACCCACAGGGACCTGCCACATGATCCTCATTTCCATATTACTGAAGTGCACAATAGCATCCTCCCATTTCCTCAGGCTCACAACTGAGGCATCATCCTTATCTCTCCACTATTTCTCCCCTCCCACATCTGAGTTGTTGCTAAGACCTGGGTTCAGACACCAGAGTGATTTTCCTAAAATACAGTCTGACCTCTCCCCCCACCCCTAGTCAACAAATTTCAGTGGTTCCCTATCACTTCCAGTATCCAAACAAAATCCTCGGTTCAGCAGTCAAATCCCTCCATGACATAGCCCCTACTTACCTTTCCAGTCTCCTTACACCTTGCTCTCCCAACAACATATTCTTCAATCCAGTAATACTAATATTCTTGTTGTTCCACAAACAAGATACTCTGTCTCTTGGTTTTGGCCATGTTTTTCTGGCTATCTACTTTGTATAGAAAGGTCTCTTTCCTATTAAGTCCCAACTAAAATCCCATCTTCTAAAGGAAACATTTTCCAACACTTTTTAATCTTAGTACCTTCATTCTCTGAATTATTTCCTTTTTATATAGCTTGTTTGTACATATTTGCTTGTTGTCTTCCCGTTAGATTATTAGCTCCTTGAAGAAAGGGACTATCTTTTGCATCTTTTTATATCCTCAGTGCTTAACACAATTCTTGGCATATAATGGACACTTAATAAATGTTTATTGATTGACTTCCAATTCTGAATTCATTCTCTTTAGCAATTACTCTAAAAAAAAAATAGGCAATTCCTGCTACTGAATCAAAATTTTGTCTCTCTTTGTTTGTTCTTTGCAAACTAGCAAAACCAAGCTTGATCCTTCAGCTACTGAACAGAAGAATTCATGTCTTCCGTCAGTCTGTTCTTCTCTAAACTTAATATGAAGGTCTTTTTTCAACTCAATTGGCCTACATTTCATGCTTGTCTGGTCATTTGCTCCATGGTAAGTTTTGAAGGATCTGATGAATTTTGACCATATCTGTGACAATGCTAATTCTAATCTGTGGTTTACCTTCCATCTTGAGCAGAATAGTGACTAATGAAAAGATTTCAAAGGGCATGTCTTTTCTAATTTCATAAGATTTAGATCTACACAGACCCCTAGAATTTAGCTATCCAATACTTTCATAATAAAAGAGAGAAAGGTGAAATGATCTGATTGCAAGTCACACATGTAATTTGTAACAAGTCAGGATTCTAACTGAGATCTTTCCAGTTCTCTGTCTATTGTGGTAAACTTTTTTTTTTCCAGACAGGCTTTACATCTTCTTGATTAAATACGAATATAAAGGATCTGGCTTAATTTTTACTTCAGCTTAAAGTAAACATGATAGTTGTGGCTTATTCTCTAAATGGGCAGCTGTCTTGTAATTTTCAATGGATTTCAGTAAAATGTGATATGCAGTTTGTAGTTACTAAGACACAGGATTTCACAGAATGAATGAACATGCCTGGATTCTGTAAACCACTTTTTTGGGTCTTACTTTTTTTAGATGTGAAAAATGTAATAAGTGATATTTGATAGCAGAAAGGGAGACTGAACCTTGGCAGGGCAACTTTGTGTAGACTTAGTTGAAACTTCTGACTATGAATTTATCAGTTACATATTTCAGAGTATAGCCCAAAGTCCAGCTTTACACAGGTCTCTCCTGACTCTAAGTTCAAAACTTAGGAAGAAAAGAATTTTAAAAGGCAGGCAAAGAAACCAAGAAAAGGAAAAAAAAAACATACTCCTTCTAATTCTGGGAAATGCTCTAGGAACTGTGCCACATATGTCACGATTGATTGTTCATCTGGTGACTCAACCATTATATCTGTTAAGAAATACACAAATATTTAGCATGGTAAGCAAACAAAAATTAAAATAAACTCAGATAATCAGAGATGGAAAGGGTCTTAAGCATCTACTAGTCCAAGTTCCTCATCTTAGATGCAGATTTATTAGAACATAGATTGAGAGCTGGGAGGGAATTTAAGGAATCATCTAATCCAATGTACTCATTTTACAGGTGAGAAAAGGTTGCTTTGAGAGGTTAATTTCAAAGGTTATATACAGACTTTTAGCAACAGTTTTGGAATTTACCTTTAAGCACTACCTCTGAAAGTGAACACCACAAAGCTTACTTATTATGCTTTCTCAGTCCCCATCCATTAATTGTTTGTTTGTTTTTAACACTTCCTACCTTCTGGCTCCAGAAGTCTAGGTATGTGAAGCTTATCATGTGCTAAACTAAAGGCTTTCTCCAGGTTTTCCCGGGCAGGAGTCTCCAAGGCTTGTTTTATGTCAACCAAGCTGGGATCAATGGCCTTTATTATGGCGAGAAAAGCAAGACCACTTCTCCAGCTGCCTGCAAAGTCCTGTACGGCCACTCCATATCTAAACAATAAAAATAGTAAGAGATATGGTTAGAAAACGGATACATCATTGTTTGAGCTGCTCTCACCTTTGAATAGAAAGTGTTTGAACTTTATGTCCTAATGTGACAACATCCTTCCACATTAGACTGCCTAGAATATTAGCATTTCTATTTTGTTCAGTCATTTTGTAGTGTAAAAAGCCCTAGTCAGGAGGCTAGGTTTTGAGTCTCAGATCCAACAGTTGCTATTTTGTATGTGGACAATTCATTTTACTTTTTTGGGCCTTGGTTTTGCCATCTATAAGATGGGGATGGCAAAACTGACATGATACACCTCAAAGGATAATGAAGTGAGTACTTTATAAGGATTTTTTTTGTGTGTTTTTTGTTGACTTTTTTTTTCTTTGAGATTAGGTCTTCCTATCTCACCCAGACTAGAAAGACAGTAGCCCACAGGACTGACCATTTTCTTCATACTGGCACACAAACTTTGCCTTCCTCCCTTTACAACCTGGATCATTATGTCTCTTCTTAGGTATTATGTTGTGGCACACTGTTCTCAAGGGCTCAACCGTTATTAGACCTAATCTGCTCAAAACTCCTGAAGCTCAAGTGATCTACCAGCCCCAACCTTGCCCAGTTACAGGGATTACGGGCACACATCAATATACCTGGCTTCTGAGTTTTAAAATGTCACAGACACAGAAGCCAAATAAACCCCAATTCTAAATTTCTAGGTATGCAAATGAGCATTTTTCATGAGCTGGACTGTACTTACTGAAATTGCCTCCTTATGAGTCTTTGTATCTATACGTTCTTTTGACTCTAATCTATTCTTTCCAAGCTTCTAAGGTGATCTTCCTTATGTATAAATCTGGTCATGCAATCCCTCCATTCAGAAATTATTAGTTGCTTAACTTCGTTGGCAGAATAACTTTTTCTTAAAGATAGAATAATTCTCAATAGTCAGACATAATCTCATCATTCAAGGCTTATCTCACAGAAGTCACCATCATATGTACCATTCTTTGGCCAAAGGGACCTTCTGTCCCCATACGTGATCTCTATTTTTCCACTCTAATGCTTTTAAACTCATGCTATTCCTGTCCCTCACTACTCATGCCTAAAATGTTTAATCTTTCACTGACTACCCCCCCCCCCAAAATATTCTTACTCATGGTTTCAAGCCCAATTAAAAGGTTATCTTCTCCAAAGAAATCTCCTTTATTTCCTCCAGTTTCCTCAGTCACTTCATATAGCACTATGTATTGCAGTAATATAGTCATCCTTTATTATTCTGGGTAATTTTTATTGTAAAGGACATATGCCTCAGCCTGGATAGTAAGACAAATGAGGAAAAGGTTGTATCTTACCAAGACTTGACATTTCCATGGTACCCTTCACAGTACCCTTCACAGAGTAGATATTTAATTTGTATTGATTATCATATACTCTCAAAGAAGTGTTTCTTAATTCCTTATTTAGTTATTTTTATTGTTGTTTTTCAGGTTCCTGTGGATATCACTGACAATGGATTATATGATTGAGAACTAGTATAGTGAAATCAGAAGTTCTGATAACCAGTGTTGAGATAATCCACTGAGTTCAGTGGTTTTTGGTCTCAGATAATCTGGGACAAAAAGGAAGTGTCAGTGTAGAAAACATCCATACTGATAAAATCTCTCATTGAAGTGTTTCTGAAAGTAATGACAATAAGAGCTCTTATTTACATGCTTTATTATCTACAATGCACTTCCTGATGAAAATGGCCCAATGAAGTAGTATTAGTCTCGTTGTATGGGTGAAAAAATTCAATATTAGTGGGGTAACACAACTAATATAAGTGTTCTGACTCAAATCCAGGGTTTATCATCTAGTGTTCTTAATATCTATTCTACTCTGAACATTTATCTTTCTGCCAAGTCATGGATTTGTTGGAGTTAAAGAAAAAATGTTAACTGACATGAAGTACCTTCATTCAATGGTATCTGCAAAAAGCTAAGTCAAAATATACGGGACAGACAAAAATCCTTATTTCCATGAAAAATATGAAATCATTATACTGTTTACCTATATGAGGAAGAATTACGCAACTTATATATAATATGCCTGGTTTATTTGGTAAGACATGCAAAAGCAAGATATTTCTGTTTGTAAGGTAGATGCTTCCCTGAACAAACATGATTCTGGAAAAGTTGAATCTTAGGACATGTATTTTACTCCACATCAAATAAAAGAAATTAGATATTTAAAAAGATAAGCTCCTATGCCTGACCCATGGTATTCAACCTTTGAAGTTGGTAATAACTTTAAAATAAACTACTCCAACTTAAAGATATATGTAAACATGTATGAAAACTGATGGTTCTCATCACCAAAAATGCATTTAAAATACCAAATACAGAATGTCCAGGCTGGAATTGACCTTAAGATCAGAAAAACAGAAGAGCAGAAGTAGGAAATGCCTTAGAGATCACTGAATCAAAACCCCTCATATTTTATAGATGTGGAAAATGAATTTTTAAAAGTTCAGGTGATGGGACTAAGGCCAGTGAAGCAAAAAGAAGCTAATCTAGTTTTGTGATATGACAAAAAAGTAAAGACCCTGAAGACCAAGAACAGATTAAAAATAAGCACATCCCAAGGATCTTTTATTCCCTCTTTCCTTGATTAACAGAGATAATTTTTCTTCTAGGGCTTCTGAAGCTGAACTTTAGCTTCTAAAATCAGACAAAAAGCAAAGAACTTAGAATATAGCAAGTGCCACAAAGAAGGGAACTTACTTTCTTGTTCTTCTTTGGACCCAGTTTAAAAGGGTCCTGATGGCCTTTCTCTGATCCTTCACTGTCAGAGCCACAATGTTTTCTCCTTTGGGAGTCATTGGCAGGGATGAATCTGATTCAGGGCCTGGAGTGCCAGAGGACAAGCTGGAAGACGAGGAGTTCCTATTGAGATTGCCTGTGAGTTCCTTAATCTGAAGGAAGAAAAAAAATTTCAGAATGAGTCTTATATCATCCCAAAGAAATTCCACTTTTAGGATCATTGTCCTTATTTCTCTAAGTACTTTAAATCCATTTAAAACAATTTTGGGAAATAGGAAGTATGGTGAGTGACATTTTAGGGTAGTGCTATGAGCAACTGCCTCTGAATAAGAACCTTGGGATGGTTGAATCCTGGTTCTATGATCAGTGATACCCAATAGGAACTTGAGAAATAACAATAATAAAAATGACTTAAAAAGGGAACT
Organism: Sarcophilus harrisii; assembly: GCF_902635505.1. Classification (NCBI taxonomy): domain Eukaryota; kingdom Metazoa; phylum Chordata; class Mammalia; order Dasyuromorphia; family Dasyuridae; genus Sarcophilus; species Sarcophilus harrisii. The sequence continues at coordinate 368,959,030 of NC_045427.1, read as the reverse complement.
TAGAAACACTTCCTTTGGGAGTTTATGATAATCAATACAAATTAAGGACCTATTATATGAAGGACACTGTGAAGGGTACCATGGAAATATCAAATCCTGGTCCTCTAGGATGTTTATCCAGTCCTGTGACTCTAAAAAACTGAAACCAAAAGAAGCTTGTATTTTTATATTCACTTAATCTAACCTTCAATTTCCTCAAGAGAATAATATTTGTATTAAGAACACATTCTGTTGTGAAGGTAGTTCTTTGTAAACTTTAAGGTATTATATAAATGTGAATTATTAAGTACATAATTGGCTTCATCTTAATAATGATAGTGCTGAATGGTTAAATCATACACATTAAATATCTTTAACCAGAGGAAACTCCTTTACAAGATCAACACCGACTTTATGGCTGGTCTTTTTATATTAGGCTATTATGTTCAGTTTCACTTTACCTGGAGAAGATGAGACTTTGGGAGAGGATTGAAGGATGATAGAAGGTTCTGGAGTTAACACTCAGTTAAGAAATTCTTTAACTTATTTGTGTAATAAGGATAAAGCACCAATTCTACTTCTAAAATGACAAGTTATCAAAGAAGCCAAAGGCCAATAAATATGTGACTTGTAACAGCACCTCATTCTGGGAAATAACTTTTAGTAGAACTTTTTATAAATATCAAACTCTTCCAGCCATTGCAGTCTTCTCAGAATTTACAGACTTCACATTTTCTGTTTTATAAAATCTAAATTTCCATGATATAGACCAAATTACATTAGGAGAATAAGGTTTTATATTCCCTATGTCACTGCCATGAGTAATTGACATTACCTAATTTGTGGTCTGAAGCTGTTTAGTATAGACAATTTAAGAACCTTCTTTTAAATTATGAATAATTCCAGGGAAAAATTCAGCATTTCAAAGTTTGATATTTTTCCTATAAGGCTTATTTTCCCAACTTCCTTTACATATTTTCAAAAGGAATATGAGGCTCTCTAGAATGAGTTTTTTTTTTTTCACTCTTAAAAAACAAACAAGCAAAAAAAACCTCCAAATACAAACTAATTTATTTCTTTAGGTTAAATTGGACTGGTGCAGTGTTCTAGTAACCTTTATCATTCACTTCCAGTGATTTGTGATTCTCTGCTCTCTGTGAGTATTCATCTCCATCAGCACAGATGGTATTTTCTTTACAGCAAATATTCCCTGAACTCAGCTTTTAAATAAACTAGACTTGTGTTATTCTTTGTTAGTAAACAGAAGAATTCACAATCTGTCAGACATGAAATTTTGTGTTTTTTTACAATCTCAAATTAATGAAAACAAATGATTTTACCTGAAAAAAGAGGATTATATTCCATATCAATCCAAGAACCAAAGAAGAGTTTCCATCTGCTATTTCAGCTGCATCAATGCTAACCAGTTTTACCTAGAAAAAAGGGAAGAATGAGATTAAAGGAATTACCAATTTTGATTACATTTGTGTTGAATACAATTGTGGAATGTGTTTCTTCTAATCAGTTCAGTGCTATACAAGAATCCCCAGAGGCATCTAACATGCCAAACTGGTGTTTTCTTGATTTCAGTATTTAATTCTCATGGAGACCAGATGAGTACTAAAGGGAGGTGGTAGGAACTACACCTGAGATTTCACTTATACAAGGAACTCCCAAGTAAAAAACTCAGCATTTTATATGTAATGTATATAATTTAGGAGTTGCCTTGGGAACTCAAAGGTTGAATGATTTATCTAGAATCATACAAGCTAATATGCATCAGAGGTGTGGTTGAATGACTTTTTAGAATCATACTGTAATGCCGGAGATACTGAGACAGGAGGGAGATTAGAGAGTTTTTAATATTTTATTAATTGGAGAGCATAATTGACTGGATAGGACTCTCATCTCAAATTATCCAGTCAGACAGAGATAAAGATGTACTGGGACAAAGGGATCCATGTTGGTCCCAGGGCTGGAGGAGACTGTCATCTCAAGGAATCCAGCATCCAGCATCCAGCAATGAATGGAAGAATCTCAAATCCTTAAGATACCTTTTAGAAACAAAAGGGAAAAGGGCGCGAAAACTTCTGTCAGGATAGGGGAGACCACAAATCCTAAAAACCAGAGACAAGACGTCTAAATACACAGAAATAAAGATGTCAGTGAGGTATCTTGGAGTATTTTAGAGGGATAGTGCAAATTCTTGAGGACAGAAAAGAGTCTTGCTTGTATTAACAATTTATAACCTTAGAGTAAATGGTCCTTGGTCTTAATGGACCAGAGGGGGAGTTTTACAGCTTAGGGGACTGAGACAGAAACAGTTAAAGAAACTGAGACAAGGGAAACTACTGAAGGGAAACTGAGTCAGAACACTTAAAGAGAACTGTGGCATAACATTACAAGCTAATATATATCAGAGGTGGCCTTGGACCCAAATTGTTTAGATTTCCAGGCTAGCTCTCAGTTTATATGCTATATTACCCTCCATTCTAAAAACAAAACAAAAACTTACCACTAAATTAACATAACCAACACCTAATAATTAATATTATGTTAACTGACATTTAATGTTTGGCATCTGGTGGGAAAGGTTGGTGGAAGAGTAGGGAGAAAAGAGAATTAAGAAGGAAATTATGGAGGTAATTTGTATGGGTTAGATTTGAACCAGTAAAGTAGGTCAAAGGTTGAATTTAGTGTAGAAATTTTGGAAGAAATTGAAGAAAATTTGAAGAGAACAATTGCTAGGCCCAGATTATACTGCCATATTGAAAGAAAAAAGTCAAATACAATTGAGGACAATGAAAGATGATGATTAGGGAGTAAAAACTGAAGAAGACTCAAGAAAGAAAAGAAGGTAATAGGCAAGATAAAGCAAGGTAAACAAGAAAAAGTTAGGAAAATCTGGAGGGCAAAATAAATTGAAAATGGTGAATAGGTAGATCAAACTGATAAGATGTATCTCAAACTGGTAAGATATATCTGGATAAGATATATCTGTAAGGCTCAGGGAAATGGCTTTGTGAAACTCAGGAAAAGAAGTTAAGTAGAGATGTTATTAAGAGATAATAATTGGCTGCAAAAGTTTAACCAGAAGCTTAGGACTGAGGTGTGAACACTCACTAGGAATTTTTAAAAGCAAGACAAAGCAAAAATAAAGCTGAAAATCTTAATTGGCTAGAGTAAAAAAAATTTGTGGAGCACCAAGGATATGTGATTTATTTTTCTGTCACAGCAGAGTAACAACTATCTATGGTCTAACAGATTCATCTACCTGGAGAAGAGTGAAGGGAATCAGAATAACTTTCTGAAAAGGAAGAGGAGTCTGGAGGCTCTGAGGAGGTAGCCATTTGTCTTCTAAGGAACAATAACACTAGTAGAGGAAAAATCATTGACTAAGGAAGGGCCAAAGAGTAAAGGAGAATTGTAGCAGTTGATTCCCTGTTCTGGAGGTACTGAAGCAGCTGTTCATTGACTTGCTCACAACAATAGATCTGTTGTCCTTCTCAGGGAGCATGTATCTGAGGCTTAGTTAACAAAGAACCTTCTAAAACATAAGAAACATTTAACTATTAGTTATCTTTTGGGAGTCACACTGGCATGAAAGATACTGCCAGAACGAACCTTAAAAGTATTGCCAATGATAATGAAGTCTTAGGCAAGAAACTGAAGACCATAGGGAGGACAAAAGTTGTTGCCCATTGGAAATAGAGGATGGAGAATAAAAAATTAATTTGGAAGTAAATATCTGTTAAGAAGGAGGTATCTGAAAATGAAATTTGGATTTCTGGACAACAGCTTAAAGAACAGGGATGACAGATTCTTAGCCAGTTAACACAGGCTATGACTATAGTTGCTAAATAAATTTGCAAATCAAATCAAAAGAACTTTTAAAATTATTGAGTTGCTTTTTTAAAAACTATTGGGATTAAGTAACCTGCCTAGGGTGTCTGAGGCTGGATTTAAACTCTGGTCCTCCTGACTTCAGGGCTGATGCTCTAAATGGATAGAGGATAGAATCCATTTTACTTTCTAGCTGTCCCAAGAACTTTAAAATTAAAAAGGATAGGGGAGAGAAATTTTGTACCTACCAACCTAAAAATACCCTTAAAAACATTTATAGTGAAGCAAGAAGAATAGCAGTTAGTCAAGAAGCTAGAGTAGCAATTAGTGGAGGAGAAACACCACAGAGTCAATGCTTAAGTAATGGGTCAATGGAAGAAGAAAAAGAAGTAATTTTGTCATTGGAGTACAACACAGATTGGGAAACAGATCACTAACCTGACACAGATACACATAATATAGTAATCATGAGGAACTTCAATTATCAAAATATTTCCTACTGAATACATTCTCATCCTTTTCCTAATACCCCTCCTTTCTCTCTCTTGTCCAAAAGTAGAAATAGTTTCCTAGAGCAGCAGTAGATTTCCCTTCCTTAAAGACCTTTAATAATAACCTGATGACCATTTTCTATGGTTTGTTCCAGTAGGACTTTCTTGTCATGGTAAAAGGATGGCCACTGAAGTCCTTTCAACTCTCTAATTCTTTGATTTCATGATTATTCAAAATACGAATATTAGTAATCTGCTCAAAATACTTACTTCTAATTGGAGATAACACTCATACTTTATTTCTAATCACAGTTTATGAATGAGTAACTGAATGAAAATGTGTTAATATTTACTCTGTAATTAAGCATTTAATACTCTGTATTGAGCATTTAATCTGTAAAAATTGGGCATTAGATTGTTATAATGAATACAAAAGATTGTCCTCAATATTTCTCCATCTTTTCAAAGTGTAATTAAATAACCTTTCTGATTAATCCTTAAACTACCAAGGATTTACTATGTTTACTAAGCTACTAAATTTACTATGTGCAAGGTACTGTTTTAGGCGTTAGGAAATATGAAGATGAAAAACATCAATTCTGGCTATTAAAAAGATTAATAGAGAAGGTAATAATTTAAAAAAATAAATAAATTTCAAAATATACTTTTAAAGTCTTAAAAATAGTAGATGCTCGTTAAATAGCTCAGAATTGAGTTGAAATTTTTAGATCAAATAAATTCAAATGGAGGTTTAGAGCCAAAATCACAAATTTCCAAATTTAGACTTCAAGACCATCTACTTAATTCAATCTTACCCTGAATTTAAAAACCTCCTTATAATAAACTCCAAAAGTGGTTCATGGGATCATAAATTTAAAATTGTTGGAGATCTCTAGTCCATTTCCTTCATTTTACAAGTGAGGAAACTGAGGCTGACAGAGTTAAAGTGTCATCCAAGGTCACAAGAGTGGTAAGTGACAGAGCTGATTCTACATTAGTTTTCTGCCTTATAGATTCCTCTGACTCTAAATCTCTTTTCCCACAGCACTATGCTATACCTCCCATTTCTATAACACCTTACAGTTCATTTCATTCTTTAAAACAGTTCTGGGAATCCATAAGTGTAAATATTATTATTATCCCCAATTTCCTGAAGAAGCAACTAGAGCTTGAAGAGATAAACCAGATAAACCAAAAAGCATTTATTATCTGTTATATAATAACCACAGTACATTTGGAATACAAATAGAAAAATAGACGATTGTTTGCCTTTAAGGAGTCAACGTTCTACTAAATTTTAAGGTTATAGACACAAATGTTTATTGAATTAGATTACATATAGAATTGAGGTTAAATGGATCAAATTTTCAATGTACACGTGGGTATACAGTGCATTTACGGGGGTGACAAAGGAAAAGTACAATCCAGAAATAACAAGTGGACCAAAAAAAAGTTATATTATTTTATAAGAATATATTGCAATTATGTGAGGCAAAGTGTGCCGACAATTATAAAATATTTTATATATTTTTTTCTGTTTGGTCTTTTCAATATCCCTAATGAAGCAAAAGGTAGGTCATACTTTCATACCTATGTATTTCATGAAGTTATTCTAAGGACCAAATATAGTAATATGGATAAATGTTAAAGCACCACATAAATGTTTTTATTAACTATTTCAATGAATGTGACTTTTCCAAGGTAACTAATCCTACCCTCAAAGCTCCATTCATCATCATGTTAAACTCTCCAATTTTTTTTGCTTTGTTTTGTTTTGTTTTCATCTGATCTCTTTTAACCTCTCTCCTCTTTGTTTATTTCCAAATAAAAGCTTAGCTGTTTAAGACTAATAATAGTTGTCGTTTATATACACCAACATCTACTGCTGAGAATAAGGAGGTGGAACAGTTCTACAAAGAACTTAAACGTGCATGAATGTTCTAGTAGTTTTCAAGGCAAAAATGATGAGATAATGATAAAAATATATACTGGGAAACTGACTCAGGATGAAGAAATGAAAGAAAAAAAATTTTGTTATAATATACAATTCACATCTCTGTGTATCATGTGTATCATGAACACTTCTAAAAAGTAATTTTTATTAAAGTTCTTTTTAGGAAATTACTGTCATTTTCTAACAATTATCTCTTCTACCCCACACTTGCCTTATAAAAGTAGTACAAGTTAGCAAAATAATTCAATTCTTTGGAAACTGGTTATATATGGCAACACACATCTCATTCTACATCTAAGGCCACTATCTCTGCAACATTCTGAAGTTCCAATTGGTCAATATATTAATCAAAGTACTATTGTACTTCAGAATTGTTTTTTATTACATTATTTTAGCCAATATATAAACCATTCTCTTGAATCTGTTTACTGCATTCAATATCAATTTATAAAAGTCTTCTAAATTTCTCATTTTTCCTGTCAATAATTTGTTACTGCATTCTAATATTTCATTCATTTGTATGCCACCATTTGTTCAGTCATTTTCCCCAACCGATGGTGACATATTTTATTTCTAGTTCTTTGTTACCACAAAACATGAGTTTTTGTTCCCACGTCCACAACTCTGCCACAATGACTGCAGAAGGGTAAAAGAATCATATAGTACTTGTTTTGAATTTTTCTTCATTCCATAGGTCGTTATTGACAAAGAACTCATAAACTATTTGTCAGCTTATTTGTGATAAGCCTTTTGATATTTAACTAGGTTGTTCATTGGCAACCAGCCAATCTGTCCTTTAAAAAAATGGAAGAGTAAGCCTGATAACAATTTTAAACGGCAAATAATTGGAAGGAGAGCTTTAACAATAAAGTAAAAAGAAAATGACTGAATAACAAAATGTTAGGTTTGAAAAAGAGTTCTTATTTGAATGTATGTGGAAAGTTTAGGAAATATTTTGCAAATCAATGAGATTCTACATTGATTTTAATTGACTTTTAAGTATTCAAAGAATGAAGCATGATTATTACTGAAGATCCTGTCATACCCTCCTCTTGGAGTTTTATAAAAGCTGTAAAATACATTTCTTTCCTTTTGAAATTGTATAAACAAGAGACTGACACCAAACACAACAAATACTTACATTGCTATCCTCCAAAAACTTAAGTGCTTTTGCTATGTTGTTCAACCGAAAAATACGATGGGATGAGGATTTATATTCATGCAGCTATAAAACAAAACATAGTTTATTTAAAGTGGTAAAGCTTTTTAAAAACTGTTTCACTTTAGTTTGAAGTGAAGATTTGGGGCTCATATGTATTGATCTGAATCACAAATAATCACAGACAATTAGAACTAAATGGAACTACCAAGATTATTTAATATAACATCCTAATCTATAAGCAAAGAGATTAAACTCTTGAGAGAATAAGTAATTTGCCCAAAGGGAGTTAGTGACAAAACCAGGACTAAAACCCAACCCAGGAGTTTTCACTTCAGGATAGAATTCTTTTCACTACACCATGAAAAAGAGAGTATTTGTGTTTCAGAATAAAGTGATATCAGTGCTTGAGGTCAAAAGTCAAAGTAACAATGGAGTATGTTTAGTTCATCACAAGTGAGGGAAGAAAATGAGTTAAGGAATAATAAATTGGTTTCAAATTTTAGTTCACATTGCTTCTGTGGTTTTTTTTAACATCTCTCATCTGCTGAGAACCATCTCTAAGATTTTTTTATTGCTTGTATTGATACCTTATGTCATGGCAGGAATGATCAACTATATGTATTACCAGGCAATTTCTAAATCATCAGACAAGTCCTTTCTTGATGGCAACGGAAATTTCTGTTTTTGAGCCAAGAAATTTGTACACTGCTATGTGAGGAGGGAGAAAATGTGCTTGTAGGAGCAGATTGATATCTGGAAATGTTAATTTCACATATTGGAAGCAACTACATAAGAGGGCCAAGAATGGAATTCAAATTTCCTTAAAAAAAATGAACCCATGGTAACCAAGATTATTTACTACACACTTTTTTTTTGGTTCTTTTGTAGCAGGCTGGCTACTACAGCTACATTATAGTTATATAACATATTTTAAAAATTAGTAGCAGCTAGGGAGTCAAAGATTAAGATTTGTTTTTATCCTGGGTAAGGCAGAATATAGAATGTTAAGAGCTGAGAAAGGCTCTGAAATAACAGATTCACAGAATATTAGGGCTGGAGGGAACTCAGAATCCAAAAAAAATTATATGTCAGAATTAGAAGGAGTCTGTATCAAATAATTTAAAGCCGATGTAAAGGTCAACTAGCTGTAGCCCTGTCACATTATTTTTCAGATGTGGAAACTGAACTTTTTTTTTTTATGTTTCCCAAAGCACTCCACGTAGTTCTAGGTATAATAAAGGCACTTATTGGTTGGCTGGCGCCAGTGGTAGGTCCTGAGCCAGTGATGGCTATTACATGATCCTGTCCCACCATCTTTTTAATTTTCACTTTTTTTCCATAATAAGGACTTACATTGAGGGATAATTTTGTGGTTGATAATAATCTCATTTGGAAAAAAGTTTTTTCCTATCACACCACTATAGATCATGCTTTGATTCAAAGTACCAGGAACTGATGTTTATATAGTTCTTTATTAAAGATGTGTGAAGAGTTTTACATATATTATTTCATTTGACTCTCAAAATAAACTAGTAAGGGAGGTGCTTTTATAATCCACAATTTATAGATGAGGAAATGGAGGTTAAGAGGTCAAACAACTTGCTTAGGTTTACACAGTTATGCAATAACTCTTTGAGGCAGATAAAATTCTTATCAAAACTTAAATGGTAGAAGTGTGGGATAGTCCTGGATTTGTGGACTGAAGAATGTGAATATAAACTGTTATTTCTATGTGATGACTTCCTTTTTTTTTAATAGTCTCATATACAAATGAGGTTGATGGTCTAGATACTCACTAAGGCCCATTGTAACTCTAGGTACTATGATTGGGTTTTGTTTTTTTTTAATTGATAACCAATTTATGGAGACATGAACTCAGATAACAATGAGAATGTTAACAAAGCCCATTCTCTCAGTGTGTTTCATTTCCAGGAGCATCTATTTGGATAGTGCTACAAGAAACCAAAAGGTTCTTTACAGGAGGCAATATATATATATATATATATATATATATATATATATATATATATAAATTTTTTTTTTTTGCTTTTTGGCTATGCACGTACATATGTAAATATTTCCATATGAGTCATGATGGGAGAAAAAAAAATTTAAAAAAAAGGGAAAACTCATGAGAAAGAAAAAAAAAAAGAAAAAAAAAGGTGAAAATAGTATTGTTAATTCCAATAGATTTGGGATGGAAATGGATGCTCTCTGCATCTAGAGAGAGAACTATGGAGACTAAATGTTTATCAAAGCATAGTATTTTTACCTTTTTGTTGTTGTTTGTTTGGTCACTTGTGTTTTTTTTTTTTCCTTTCTTGTGATTTTTTATTATCTGACTTTTCTTGCATGACATATATATTTAGAAGAATTGCACATATTTATGTTGGATTGTTTACTGTCTTGGGAAGGGGGAAGATGGAGGGGAGGGAGAAAATTTGGAACACAAAGTTTTTTAAAAGTGAATGTTGAAAACTATCTTTGCATGTATTTGGAAAAATAAAATACTACTGAAAAAAAAAAAAGAAAATAGTGTATGTTGATCCACACTGAGTCTCCATAGGTCTCTCTCTGGATGCAGATGACATTTTCCATCCAAAGTTTATTGGGACTTCTTAGATCGATGAATTGCTTTGAAGAACCAAGGTTATCATAGTTGATCACATAATCTTGTTGCTCTATACACTGTTTTTTGGTTCTACTGGCTTCATTCAGCATCAGTTCATGTAAATCTTTCCAGGCTTTTCTAAATTCAGCTTGTTCATTTTTTATAGAACAATAATATCAGGAGGCAGTATTTTATAGTAGAAAGAGACAACAGGCTCTGGAACCAGGGGACCTGGGTTCAAATTCCACTCCCAACCATCTTTGGAAAATCTCAGTCTCTTAACCTTTTTCAGTTTTATTTTCATCATGTATAAAATAAGAAGGTGGGTGAGATTAGATGCTCTCCAAGATCCCTTATAGTTCTCATCAATAATCCTATAAGGATAGCTATGGCAACAAATATGTTTCTTGAAAAAGTTTCCTGTCTTTTCAGGGAATAATGTAATTCCCTAATATCTCTTTCCTTTTGTTATGGAAGAAACAACCCTTCTCCTCACCAAAGCCAATCTCTCTATACGTGCCTTTGATCCTATACCCTCCTGTCTATTCTAACAGACTGATGCCACTATTATCCCTGATATCTAATCTTCAATCTCTCTCTATAGCCTTGTTCTTTCAATTTGCCTAATGATACCCAATATCTTTGATTTTGAAAAAACTAAACTCAAACTTTCTATTATCTTGCTATGTCACTCTTCTCATTTTCAGCCAAAAGCTATGAAAAACCTGTCTGTATTTATTGTATTTATTGCCTCTCTAGCCTCTCCTTTCACTCATTTTTATTTGGGCCTCAAGAATGAGAAAAGGGAGGATTTTCATTTTGCTAATGTGGGAATAATGTAGGACAGGGTTAAAGTTCAATCTTAACATCTATATTAGAACTAAGTATGGGTTATTTATTCAAAGGCTTAAGTTTTCAATTGTAGGCTTAATCAGATTTTGAACAGGTTGGATTGGAACCTGTCAACAATAATAATGTTGAAAGAGTTGTATGTACATAGTTTCAATGAGAATAGGAGTGGTAAAAATATCTTGTCTGATTTAAAATCTTCATAAAAATATCTTGTGTCATTGAAACAAGCTCAATGTTAAAAATGGAAAATCTTTGAATCAAAAGACCTGAATTCAAATAAATACTGACTCCAAAACCAGAAATTATGTTGATACCAAGCAAGGTACTTGACTATTCTAGATAAAATTCCTTAAGCAAGAGCCAGCAGGGAGTTTGAATTTGTACAACCTTCAAGCTTAGAATGATTTTTACATTGATTAATAACATATGTGTAGGGCATGTGATTGAATATTAGAGATGGAAGGGAGCTGATCTAGCCAAATTCCCTCATTTTATAACTGGAGAGGAAACATATAAGATTTACTCTGAGCCTTATGGGCAGTTATTGAGAAATCAGTAATTTTATACATTGCCAGTTGAAACCACACACATCTGCCAATAGTTTAATATTAATATTTTATAGCTACAATCTAGATATGCTCTTATTTTGTTATTTTGATTCTTAACTCCTATTTTAGTTAATATTAATATTTGTTCTTCAAAGTAAATATTAGTAAGAATTTAACAATAACAGATACACAAAGATGCTAGGTATATTTTTTATGTAAAATAGTCTTTAAAATAAAAGACTTGGAAAATACTCACATGTTGTAGTGGAAAGCATACTAGATATATATGACACAGACCTGGGCCCAAGTTATAACTTGAAATTATTTGTTTTCTTCCTTGGGGAAAGTCATTGTATCTAAGACCCAGGATATTCAACTTTAAAATGGGAATAAAAATACTTTACCTACTTTACAAGGCTATCTGATGAAAATGATTCATGAACCATAAGGTATTATAAAGGTTGTGCCAAAAGTGCAGCTTTAAGTTTTCATAACTTATCTTGCATAAATCATTCTCTATAAATGTGCTGTTATTAGAAATCAGATCTAATTATAAATGAAAAGAATACATTGGGATAAGACATATGTCCAAGTTTATTTGTATATACATGTATATGTATATATTTATGCATAATAGCAGGGAAATGCTATTGCAAATGCAAATGCTATGCAAAAATCAGCTATATAATTTAATAATAATAATGTTGCATTTATGTGGCATATTAGTTTACAAGACCCTTTTTTCCAACAATTTTATGAGTTCAGTAGTGTTTTAAAGTATATCATTCTACAGATAAGGAATCTTGAGGACCAGAGAACATAAGTGATTTGACCCAGAGTATATACCTGGTTTTATTATGTATGTTTTCAACCCTCCCCCACCACTTGCATAATATACCTACCAGACTTTGTCCTGAGAGAACTTCTAACAATGCCATCAGGATTTTTCCATCTTGTATATCAATGAATAAATCTTTCACTTCTAGAGGAGGTTTGCACTGTGAAGAAAGAGGATAGAAAACATTCACTACCCACAAGCCATGTGATCAATTTAAATCCTGAACTTTTATATTGATATTTCTTTTAAAAAAGGAGAAAGACCACCTTAATATTATAACTCTTCCTATTTTCTTCAAGAAAATCTTAGAACTATAAGACCAGATGGATCTTAAATTTTCTTTAATTTCTTCATTTTGTAGATAAGAAAAATGAGACCAAGGGAGATTCCATGACTTTGCCCAATAATATAAAATAGTTAATTACTTGTTAGATGATAGGTAAAAGCAAATACAGGCTGGAATTAGACAAGGAGCAAAATATAGGAGAAAAAATATTCACTGTGGAGTCAGGATTTAATTCCTATTTCTAGTATTTCATATCCAAATAATTTTAGGCATCTTATTTCATCTTCCTGTGCCTTAGTTTCTCATCTTTAAAATAAGCTTATTCCTGCCTTATTTCCTTAATGGGGTAGCTATGAGAATCAAATGAAATAATGGATAAGAAAGTAAAGCACCATGTAAATTTAACCTCTCATTGTTACTCTTAGTCCTTTGAAACTAATTTAATGGAATGATTTTTTTGCTTCATGAGGACATCTTTGACACGTTCTGACAGCCTAGTATGGCGTAATGGTGACCACAACAAATACAGCATTATGTTCATGGATATGTGGATGATATATGGATAGTGAGAGATGGGTAAGGCTCACAATTGGAAAATATATAGATAGGTAGATGGTAATTTATGGGTACAGGAATACATTCTTTTCACCATTCCCGAATCATGAATGTATTAAGGATTGGAGGAAAAACTAAGCAATTTTTTTCAAATGCCTTGATTTTATTCCAGCTCTTTTTGGTGAGTAGGTAACTATGAGAACAACTTCAGTAACTTACAGACTGCTCTTAAGAGAATCAATTCCACCAAGGAAAATGTATGTTTCTATAAACATACGAACCAATATTTTCAGTTTTCAGGAAGAATGTCTAAACTGAAGGAATATACCCTACCAGAAAGGTCAAGGACTCATCTGCTCCCTAAAAGCCCTTTCCTAACTTCTGAGATTGGATCACATTACTGCTATTTGAAGAATAATAGTAATCATAGTAATCAACCATTCTTGGCACTCATAGAAGCTATATGGATATATATATATATGCCCATTCAGAATATTTCCCAATTTCACGCTCTAATACAAAGAAAGCAATTCCAGGTGGACAGAAATAACTGAATATTCTTAACATAAAAGTAAAATTCTTTCTTTGTAAACTTTCATTCTTTGACATATAGCATGCAAGCAAGATGATATCAGAAGATGGAGACACAGAATCAGGTGGATCTGTATTTTGGTTTTGATACTTACTGGCTATGTGACCATGGGTAAAATTAGTTTACTACTGGAATACTTAATTTCCTGATAAATAAAATGAGCATAATAATACTTGTCTACTCATTACCTTGTGGGGTTATTGTGAGGAAAATGTTTTACAGCCCTTAAAAGGCTATATACATGTGAATTATTTTTAGTGATGACCCTACTCCAGACTTCCTTTGAAATGAACATGACAAATGAGTCAATTGACAGGATCCATAACTATTCTCAGAGACAGTGCCATGATTTTGATAAAAATACATTCTATGTAGCGCAGGAAAAAATTATAATAAATACAGATAAAACATTTCTTGGGCCTGCAATGTATCTTAAATTTCATGTGAATGGTACAGCAGAGGAAATATCCCATTACTTTTTTTTATAATCTAATTCATTTTGTAAATGAAGAATTTCTTCAGAATTCAGATATTAATGGACCATGGACTACAAACAACACAACCTACGTCAGCAAAAAGTTGCGTGACTTCATCTCCCCAAATTGCCCCTAAACTCAATAAGGATGAAACTACAACTGTTAATTTCATCAGTTTGAATTTTTGTCATTTATGCTACCCTATAAATTGACTTTGAAAAGGGATGGGATGGAGAGGAAGAGACTTGATTTCCACAATTTATTTATTTTACTTTTTTATTTTATTAAAGCTTTTTATTTACAAAACATATGCATGGGCAATTTTTCAACATTGACCCTTGCAAAACCTTCTGTTCCAAATTTATCCCTCCTCTCCACCCTATCCCCTAGATGGTAGGTAGTCCAATACATGTTAAATATATTAAATCCAATATGTGTGTGTGTATATACATACATATATATATATATATATATATATATATATATACACAGTTATCTTGCTGCATAAGAAAAATCAGATCAAGAAAGAAGAAAAAGAAAAACTGAGAAAGAAAATAAAATACAAGCAAATAACAAAAAGAGTGAAAATGCTATGTTGTGGTCCACACTCAGTTCCCACAGTCCTCTCTCTGGGTATAGATGGCTGTCTTTATCACTGAACAATTGGAACTGATTTGAACTATCTTATTGTTGAAGAGAGTCAGGTTCTTGATTTCCACAATTTAAAGGGATGGAGAACAAAATGGGGATTTAAATGCTCTTGGTAAAACTATCAGACAGGATTTTCCTACTTCTCTGCCTTTATATCAGGCCCTGAATTAAGTATTTCAAGATTTTAGTTTTGAAAAGCCATTTTTGCTCACTTCTTTCCAAAATCCAAATCTATGTTAGAAGGACTGCTAATAATGAATTGATATTCACATACAAAATGGATATTAAGTCATACAATGCTACTTTTAACTTATTTTAAAATGTTTAATAATTTTTACTTGTTAAATATTTTCCAATTACATGTAAAAATTTAACAATCACTTTAAAATAATTTAGTTACAAAATTTCTCCCACTAGTTCTTTCCTCCCTTGAGAAGTCAAGAACTTTGATTTCATTTATACATATGAAGTAATTTCAAAGTTATTTCCATATTAGCCATGTTGTAAAAGAAAATACAAACAAATTTTTAAACAACAAAAATAAAGGAAACATTCAGAATTCATCAGTTCTCTGTCTGGAAATGAATAGCATCATGAGTGTTTTAGAATTGTCTTAGATCACTAAACTACTAAGAATAACTAAGTCATTCATATTTGATCATCATATAATATTGCCATTACTGTGTACAATAGTCTCCTGATTCTGCTCACTTCATTTTGTATCAATTGATTTAAGTCTTTCCAGGTTTTTCTGAAATTATCCTCTATCATTTCTCATAATATTCCATTATTTCATAAACTAGTTATTCAGCCATCTCCCAAATGACAATTGCTAGCTACCACTACAAGAACTGCTATAAATATTTTGTACGAATAGGTCCTTTTCCCCATTTTCTTGTAATATTCTTGTGATATTCAAATGGTATGCATAGTTTGATTGTTCTTTGAGCATAGTTCCAAATTGTTTTTCAGAATGGTTGAATCAATTCACAACTCCAATTAACAGTGCATTAGCATTCCAATTTTCCCATATTCCCTCCAACATCTTCCATTTTCCTTTTTTGTCATAGTAACTGATAACTTGATAGGTATGAGGTAGTATTATCTCAGAGTTGTTTTGATTTCTCTAATTAGTAGTGATTTAGAGCATTTTTTCATGTGGTTATAGTTTTTATTTCTTTTTCTGAAAACAGTCTGTTCATATCTTTTGACCACTTATCAATTGGGGAATGACTCTTACTTTCATAAATTTGGCTCCATTCCCTAAATATTTGAGAAATGAGACCTTCATTAGAGAAATTTACTTCAAAAATTTCATTGCAGTTTCTTGTTTTCTCTCTGATTTTGACTATATTGGTTTGTTTGGACAAAACATCAAAATTATCTATTTTATTTCCCCAAATCTCTTCTTTCTCTTATTCAGTCATAATTAGCTCTCCCCTTATCCATAGATGTGAAGGTACATTTTTTCTATCCTTTATCCATTTCTATCTTTTATGAACCCTTTTTTGGAGACAGTAACTTATTTTTAGGTACTATTCATCTGTACAACATCTTAAACAGTTTTAAAAGTACTTTTGTAAAATTTTTTCACTGCTCACTCACAAAAAACCTGATAAATACTTGAAAGATGATGTTGAATGGGAGAACTAATATAAGACTCAAGAGTGGCAAATGTTCCAATTTTCAAAAGTAGGTGGAGAGTAAAACCTACAAATTATAAACAGAAATGTTTGACTGATTTCTGGGAAAATTCCAGAATATATTTTTAAATTAATTCTTTTTTATCATCACCTTAACATATAAACAAATGGGAATACTGCAGTATTTGGTTATTAAATTTGGTTATTTGGTTATTAAAGATATGATTAATGAACAGCAAGAGAAGTGGTGAATTAGCCTATTTGTATCGAAAGTGGATCATTCAATTCTGCACCCCACCCCTTTCTAAGTCAGATTAATAAATTGGTAAGAGACTGTGTGTGATACAATGATACACTGAACTTAAAATTTTAACTGAACTAGGTTCAGTTCCCACCTCTGACACTATCTATACTGCATCACATCAAATAGTCAATAACATTTATTAAGCACCTACTATTCCGAGGCACCGCACTATTTATTTAGTACATTCAGTGAGCATTGGCTGTTCACCTGTATAACTCTTAACATGTAGTTTAATTTAATCTCTTTGATGCTCAAACAATTAAGATTAATAAATTATCTATTGATTAGATTCCTTCTACAATGATAGAGGGAACATCCAATTTAATCCAATGATAACGGCACATATGACTGGAAGAAAAGAGGAATGCAGTGGGCAAAGTCAAGTGTTTGAAACCTGGTTACATGGGTATTTGAAAAATACAATTCTGGACATACAGCAGGGTTTCTCCTCCTTGTCCAAAGAGGAAGCACGTGAGTAGTAGGATGGACTCCTGCTGTGAGGGAAGCTTTTCAATTGAATACTAATACTTGCAAAGCAAGGGAGGGAGAGACACGTGTTTTAAATGAGCAAGCTTAATGAAATGGCAGCTGAAGTGGGAGACAAGGCAGCCAAGCTTGGAGCTATAGCAGTCAGAGTCTGAGGTGCCACAACTGCCTTTGCTTTCAATAAACAGAATGGGATACTCCCCTTCTGGAGAAAAGTTCTACCTTTTCTCCTTCCTCCTCACTGACCCAGTAGACTAGAAGATGACCCAAAAGCTGATGTCCCGTAAAGGTACTCTTTGAATTTCTGTTTTAGTGGTATGAATTTCTTTGGCCAGCTAAATCATTCTCGGCGATCTCACAGCTGATCTTTTGCCTTGTTTGTGAAGAGGGAGGAATAGTGTTTGATATTACTATACAGAGATGCAGAAAGGCCCACTAAGTTCCTCCAAATTTCCAGGCTTTCTCCTACCTGAGACTGAATTAAATTGAGAGAGAGAAATGTTATTATTTTGATCTATTACAGATTAAAAAACTAAATAAACTTTTCTTTTTCCCTAGGCTAAAAAAATGAACAAAAGTGAAATTTTTATTGTCTGGGACAAAGGTGATCTGTCTGTAAATCTGGCATCATTTGACTTCTTTCCTTCTTCCTCCACACAAGAGTCGAAAAGGCTTTCTGCCAGGGTGGAGTCAAGGGCAGTAACTGGAGGGTTGGAGTTGGTGAGAGGAAAAAGGTGGGGCAGATCCTCACATTCCAAAGATGGGGGCAGGACTTATTGAGTACTTTTTCCCTTGGCAGCTTCACCTCTTACCTCAAAAGCCTGTTTCCAAAAGGGTACAGAAATGCTACAAAGTAAGAGCTTTTTCAATGAGATTATTTTTTTCCCTTGAACTTTTGATTTCTGCAAAATTTCCTGTATTATTGTTATTTACTGATCTTGTTTATTTTGAAATTTTGTTTTCTTTTTCTCATTGTAGCTACCATCATTACATTCGACTTTCTATATTCTTATATCTATATATAATGTCATGTTATTTGATTGTAACAAAGGGAACCTAGTTATGTTACTACAAGTAGATGCAGAATGTCATTGGTGTTTGTTGTCGATTATTCGCATATCTGAATTGTTGAAACTTGTTATAATGGCGATAATTATTATATGTCAATTGTTTTGGATCATTGCTTTGATCAGTTACTACAGTTTTCTTTGGAAATTGGTCAAATATTGCTAATTGTTACTGACTTTTGCTCATTATTGTTGACCAGGTGGGGTATGAGTTGGCTTGAAATGTGTAATAATGTTTTTGCCCATTGAAATTCATGGAGTGGGGGGGCTCCTTATTTGAAGGGCAGGCCCAGAGAGTAAAAATAAGGACATTAAAATAGCACTAAGAGTTTAAATAATTAGAAGGCAGTAAAGTAATTCTTGGCAAAGTCAGGGCTGGAGAGATTATCCAGTTAGCATGTCTGTACCTTATCCCATTCTGCTAAATCATTCAGAAACACCAGGTGCAAGGACAATAGAAGACAGCACCTGTGGGTTGATCTTCATCTCTTTAGAAGGAGGGATTGATCTAGAAGGTAGAGGCCTTAATGTTTAAAGAGAACTGCAGAGGAAAGAATGTTGCCTGGGAGCAATAATGGATAGTTCACCAGAGAGAAAGCTCTAAATTTACTACATCAGGAAGAGACAATTCACCTGTAGCAAGAGTGGAAGCCAATTGGCTTATAGCAGGACAATTCCCATGTGGTAGAACTCTGCCCTTGACTTTCTACTACATAGCATTTTATTGATAGCATATATCAAATCTGATTAAGACACAAAACTGAGAAGAGGTAGATAACACAGTGGAGAGCAGAACCAGGATCCATAAATGACCTCAAGACACAAGAACATCAGGCCAAATCAAATAACATGAATTTTGATTGGGATAAATGTAAGGTCCGGTCCTTCATTCAAGTTCCAAAAAAAAAAATCAATTTCACATGTATAATATGGGACAAATGTGGCTGGAAAGCAGTTCATCTGCAAAAGTTTTAACAGGCTATAAACTGAATATAAATCAAGTGAGAAACAACAGCAAAACAAAACTAGTGAGACCTTAGGCTCTATCATAGAGGCTTGAAGGAAGCTGATGATATACATACGACATTCTCTACTGTGATTACTACTCAGCAAAATTCTAGACGCAATATATTTCAGGAAGGACGGACACTGATCAATTGGAGACTTCTCCAATTAGAGCTTCAAGAGCATAACCATATAAGGAATGATTAAAGGAACTGGGTATATTTGGACTGAAGAAGAGAAAATTCATGAGCAGAAAAGGATAACACTTTTTTCTCCTTGGCCTCTGAAGATAAAACTCAAAACAATGGATAGAAATGCAAAGATACAAAAGACTAAAACTTGCTCTGAGGAAAAAGAAAAAAAAAAACTTGTTAATAATATTTATCCCAAAGGGGAACAGGTTACCTTTATATCAGACTGCTTGCTGTTTTGGTGAAAGGGGAAGTTAGGAAAGGAGGGAGAAAGAAAAAAATTTGGAACTCAAAATCTTACCAAAACAAATGTTGAAAACTGTCTTTACATGTAATTGGAAAAAAAATACTATTGAAGAAAAAAATATATAGATATAGTATGTTATCTTTTCCATTAAAGAGTTAAGATATCACGACAATTTTCTGGGAAGGCTGCAGAAGTGATTCTTGTTAGATATGAGTCCGACTAGTTGGCTTCTGAGGTCCTTTCTAATGCAAATTTTTCAATTCTCCATGCATTTATTATTACCACCATTTTGCAAATGGGGACATTTACATTCAGAGTGGTTAAATGATTTGTACAGACTCATGTATAGCTAGATAAGTAGATAAGAATAGGACTCAATCTTTCCACTAAATTATACTCCTTTTTAAAAATGTCTTCATATGCAATATAAAATGCATTGTTGGAGAGCATTTGAAATTTTAAACTTTTGTTTTCAACTGATAAAGTTTTCAAATATATAAACAACAAAAAAAGAGTCTGAGCAAAATAAAAAGAACATAAAAAAGAAATGCAACCAATTAACAAAATAAAAAGGAAAAAATGCAACCTGAAAACAATTCAGAAAAAACTTTTTTAAAAGTTGTAAATGACTGTTCAGAAACTGTATTCCTGTGTTAATTACCAGTTGTTAAAATAAAGAGTATGCACATATCAGTTTTTAAGAAGGCAGGAAGTATCAGTGATGTCCACTGTATTTACTAAGAGTTTAGTTGCTATTTAATGCTTTCTTTATTGTATTGAGGTAACTAGGTAACATAGTGGTTAGAGTACCAGATCAAGAAGACTCATCTTCTTGAAGTCAAATTTGCCCTCAGATATTTAGTAGTTGTGTGACCCTAAACAAGTCACTTAAGCCTATCTGAGTCAGTTTCCTCATCTGTAAAATAAGCTGGTAAAGGAAATGATAAACTACACGCTGTTTACCAAGAAAACCCCAAAAGGAGTCACAAAAAGTCAGTTGTGACTAAAACAACTGAACTATAAAGTAATTGTAGACACTTTTGCATTTTTAATTCTGTGTCAGTTCATGTATATCTTCCCATATTTTTATGTATTCTCCATATTTATTACTCCTTATACAGCAATAATATTCCATTACATTATCATATTACAATTTGTTTAGCCATCTTCCCATTATTGTGACACTTGTTTCCATTTAAGAGGAATAGCTCATAAATATTTACTGCTCTGTATTTTCAAAATATTTTCATTTGGATTTTTCAACAATTCTCAGAGGCAGGAAAAACAAGTGCTATTTTCTCCATAGATAATGGATGCTTAAGGAGATAAAGGAATTCACCCAAGATAATATAGCTAATAAGCATAAGAGCTCAGATTTTAATCCAAATCTTTTGTCCTTAAAATCAGTATACTTCTACCATACACCTCTGCATTTTTCCTGCTCTGTCCTTTCCTAATTCCATGAATTGGCTGACAGTATTCGCTATAACTATGATACATTCATTCTTTATTCTTCTTATTCATTCTTTTCCATCCATTAAGTCAAAATTTAAGAGTTTCTTTAAGAATGCTTCTTTTATCCCCCAAACTAGAAATTTCTTTTCTTTTCTTTCCCTTCACCCCCAATATCAAACAGCACTTTGGATTTCTGCATTGTGCTTTTCATATATTATTATGTGTTGCCATTGCCTGTGTTGTACCCTTATTAACACCTAACTTCATGTGAGAAAATCTCATCTCAGATAAAGTGTACTTCTTGTGCCCCCCTTACCCCTACATTTTTCAGACTTATAATCCATGGCTCTTTCAATTTCATATTTTAAAAAGCTCACAACCTCCATTGAGAGAGGTTAAGTGGTGACAAAGAAAATAAGATCTAAGTTTTAGTGACTTTCTCAATAAATGTTAAAGGGCAAATTATTCCGTGTGAATCAGAATCACCAGTCCAGAATCCTATACTTTAGCGAATGCTAAAAAATATTCTTAATCATATAAGACTTTTCAGATATTTTTTCTTATTGTGTTCTTTCTTGTGGGGTATGTGGAGTAAATGCAGATATTCTCAGTTTGCTTCTAGTTCATAGCATAGAAACCCCACCTTTAGAAGAGGCAAATGAATGTATGCTTACTGATCATGTATAAAGGCAAAAAATGGTTTCTCTTGAGTGCAAGTGTGTGTGTGTGTGTTTATGTGAATGTGCTCTTGCCAGGGGACTGAGGTAGTTCATCATCTGAGCTAAGAACAAGTCTTCCCAGTGAATCAAAAAAGCAGAGGTGTGGACTATGTATGAACAGGTTTAAACCTTACCATTCACTCAATCAAAGGTTTTAGATTTACTGTGAAAAGTCTTTAATTAATTTAGAAGTCCTTGAAAATAACTGGATTAAGTTAGATGATGCTGCAAAATAAAGGTGCTTATTAAATTGGTTTAGATTGGGTTTTGTCTTAAGATAAAACAGCAGATCAGGTTAGAAAGCCAGGGATTTGAACATCTGGCAGCTCAAAGGGGAAGGAATCATGTCAGGGAGAAGAAAACCCTGGCTTCTCTAATCTCAAGTTTTTGCCCATCATATCAGCTAGAAAAGGTCCTTGTAAGTCTTAAACAATTAAGAGGGGTAATAGTCTTCTAAAAACCTGGCCAGGGAAAAAGAGACAGTATCAGGAGCTGAAGTGATGTAAAAAAGACATACCACATCTAAAGGGAACATCTTGAAGAACTTAGCAAAACGAGATCCAGGAATTTAATTATTTAACCTTTGGTCAAACATCATGTTCTTTAAGCTCAAGTCTATTTTCCCTAGGCTTCTATATGTATTGGTAGGAATATTACAGATTCCCAGAATTAACTATTCTCTCTCTATATCCTCAGTAAATATTTTTTATCAAAAATTAATTGTTTGGTTAACTAACTGATAGAATTGATAATCATAAGGAGTACATCTGTAAGAGCTTGTGAGTCCTAGCATTAGACAAATATTTTGCAACTCCTCAAGGTTAACCATCAAAATCCTGAGAGGACAAGAAGCAGTATTGCTCTGGGGATCCATCCTGCCAATGTTAATGGAGATCTGGTACATTGGGCAGAATTTGTGCTGTACAGATAACAAAAACATACTAAAGAAATAGTTTTATATTTTTTGGTTAAAAATCAACATATTTTGGTGGTTATAAAAGTTTATTATTTCCCAAAGTGGTCAATGAGAAGAATTGAAGTGGAAAGTCTTGATTCTGCTGCTTACTTTTATTTGGACCATTTGAATTTCAAATTTCACATCATATAAAGTTTTGGACAAGATGGCCTAAGGTTTCCTGTAACTCTTACTTTCTATATTCTAAGGTTATTTTCAGCTTTAACATTCCAAAGTTTTATTAGTCTGTGGAATTTAAAAAAAATTCAAAGAAAGTTGTTCTCTTTAAGAGAAAATATGATCTCATTGTTCATGCTCCTAAAGTCTGTAGAAAGTTTGGTAATTTTAAAGAGCTAATAGGTGAGTAGATCTAAGGCCACCAGTAGTGCTGAGATTACTACTAGCATTCATCTCTTTTGTAAGGCATAGTTACACACCACAGAGATCCATACACTCTGGTATTTTAATTCCCAGCCTTGATTTGAAATATATATATATTCCCAGCCTTGATTTGAAATGAAATATATATATATATATATATATATATATATATATATATATATATTTCAAATCAGGAAACTTAACAAAGTAAATGAGCAACTTAATAGTGAAACTTTTAGAATTTTAGATCTGGAAGCAATACTCACAAAAACTGAATATTTAAAAATAATCTTTTTTTTAAACTGCAAAAGAACTAAGTATATAGATAGAAAAAAAATCAGCCTTATTTTTAATATCAAATCAGATCTGCCCTATCACAAAGCACTTTGCAACCATAAAGACTAGATAGACATGGATGGTTAGTGATATTATCTGTCTGATCTATATTTCTAATATTTCCCCCCATTCGTTGCTAAGGTAATGGAGAAATTTTAAAAAGAAAGTGTCAAATCAGGAAAACTAAGCAGATTGTTAGGTTTGCCTTTTTGAAAGTGTTTTATGATAGTATTTAAAAAAAAAACATGTCAGAAATATTTCCATTGAGTCTTCTATTCCACTCCTCACCTCCCACTAAAGAATCCTCCCTTGTAGTCATAGGCTTACCTTTTCCAAGTGTAAATTGATCCACCGGGTGAAGGTTCTCTTCTGAACATTTTCCCTCTCAACTGGAAATAAAGTATAACCATTAGATAAGAAAAGAATCATACTTCAAATCTTTACCTCATACTTCCTTATAAGATAAGATGCCAAACTTGAATAATAAATCCAAGACTATAAGGAGGTTACTCCTAACACACGAAGGAATTGTGTCCCAAATTTGGTCAGTAGAGTCAGATGTGTGGAGCTCAGGAGGAGTTTTTCCTATAAAAATTTCACATCTATAAATCACTTCTAAAAAGTTAATAAAGATCTATTTAATGCTATTTAAGTGTGTATATAAGAATCACAAAATTACAGAAGACTTTTGAGATCTATTTCAACATTCAAGTTTTAAAAGAATAAAATGGACTATTTTAAGAATACAATTTACTGACATCTTTTGCTTTTAAAGATGTGTTTTTGCTTTTAAATTATCTACATTTCTCAATATGTCCCTTCTATAATCTACTTCTGGTGAGTCATTCTTAACAATAGAGGAAAAAATGTTCTGTAAAACTGACCAATGTATCCAAAAAGGCAAACTTATATAAGATTTTGCATCCATGATTCCTTATCTCTGAAAAGAACAGTAGGTTTTTTTTCTTACATCTCTTTGAGGTAAAGCTTGTGAATAGGAACAAGATTTCATCATTATAATTTCGCAGCATTTGGTTTAAACTATTTTGCTATTACTGTTCTTTTTATATTAGATTTTAGTACTTACAGATAAATATTACATATTTTATTTAGATATCTTGGAAATCGAACTTTTACTTCCCCTTTCCTCAATATGTATATATCTTCTAAATTTTTAGATATCTTGGATATTTACCAGAGAAATTTGGCACAATTGTTTTTTCATTTGACCAATTCCCTTCTTATCATGGTATATTAATTTTTTTCATGTGAAAACTTTTGAAATGTATATAGACAAATTATTTATCTCATCTTTTATAGTCTTCTCTTTCCCTTGTTTGCTTAAGAATTTTCCCCTTAAATAGAGTTATGAAAAACATATGGTCTGCTTTACATTTGATTTTTTCAACGTTATGATCTTTAATCTTCAAAAAAATGACCCAAGATTTTGTAGCTTATTAGTATTAGAGCTAGGGCTAATCACAAAATCTTAATGTTCAAATGTTCTTTAGAGGTCATTCTATTTTATTTCTTAACATACTAATAATATTAAAGACAGTACTCATCATAATTTATTTCTTTGGATAAAATTTATTTGGAATTTCAACTTAGGTTGTTTTTAGGAATTAGGACTATGTTTTTTTCTTACTCCAGCCATGTATTTTACAAACAATGCCCTGCCCATGTTCCTTCAAATATGCAAAACATCTTGGTAATGGCAACTTCAAATCATTGGTTGTATCTCCTACATTTTGAGACAAAGATTCCAATAGTTTGGGGGATGAAGTGAAGGATAAGAATTTTTTTTAATGGTTTCTCTTTTACTTTATAATCTCAAGAAAGCAAAAAATAAGAATTTTTAATGATGGGGTAAAGACCTTTATGAAGGAAGAACAGAGAAAAAGGAACAAATATTTATTAAGTATTTATTATAATACTCTATGACAGTCATTGTTAACACTTTACAAATATACCATTTGATTCTCATGACAACTCTTATTAGATAAGTGCTATTATTATTCCCATTTTACAGTTGACCAAGTGACTTGGCCAGAATTACACAGCTAGTACATGCCTAAAGGTAAATTCAAAGTCAGGTTTTACTGACTCTTATTCCTTTAGCCACTATAACTAGCTGGTTTAATGGGAATAGAGGTAATATTTACCTTCCATTCCCCCTTTCTATTCTGCTCTCCACACATCCTCAACATCCAACTTCAAATCATCTTTTCAAGAGGATTGTCCTCAGTCATCTCCCTCCTTTCAAAACTCATAATACTGAATTAGAACCTTAAAGCTACACTTAAGTGGAATTTGTAGTAGTGATGGGGCAAAGGGAGGAAGAAGAGAGGGAATGCACTAAGAATAGATGAGGAAGAGGAACTTCTGATGTCACTGATCTTGATTAAATACCTTAAAATAAGGACTTAGAATCTCCTAGAAAATTCTTAAACAGAGCATGAAAAGCATACAGTCTTGTTTTCCTTCTATTTTTTTCCCCCAATGTTATGATCTTTTCAGATAATGGCCCAAGTTTATACAGCTCATTAATACTGGAGGATAGAGCTAATCACAAAATCATAATGTTCAAATATTGCTTAGAGGTCATCCCATTCAATGGGATCTCAGAGACCCAAATCATCTTTTCCCACCCACTGTTCCACTTTCAAATCCCAAAATCCTCCTTCCCTTGGGCTCCCCTTTTTCTTCCTATTGGGCTCCTGCTCCTTGCTCCCAGCTGAACTTTCAGAGACTGTGCCTGGTAGTAACTAAGCCCTCTCCGTGACCATGTTTTCTCATCTTCACACTGGCCATTTCTGTCCCAGCCTTATCCTTTTCTCCTTGTCCTCGCAACTGCTTCCCTTAAAGATGAAAGTTCAAGATCCTTGAGGGCAGGGGCTGTCTCATCTATCTGTATCTCTAGCTCTTACAATAGTAAATGTTACACAGAAGAATTTTTCTTAGTCCTTATGACAGCCTTTCAAAGTGATTTGTGATCATTCATACTGCCTTTCTCTCAACCTTCATCGGCTTATCAATTTGTTTCCTAAAATGTAGTTCCCAGAACTGAACAAAGTATTTTAGATGTTATTTTTACAAGGTTTTTCACTTCCTAGGTCTTGGACACTATGCTTCTCTTAAAGTACTTATTAGTTTTCCTGGCTGCTGTATCCTGCTGAGGACTCATAATTGAGCACACAGTCTATTAAAACACCTTGACCTTTTCCAGCTGTCTAGTCAGACATCCCCCATACTGCATTTGTAATTGTGTCCGTGCAATTCTTAGGTTTATCTTGGCAAGTAGACTCCCAAGTATTTTATTCTGTGTGCAGTTATTTTAAATGGAATTTTTCTTTTTATTTCTTCCTGCTGAGTTTTGTTGGTAGTATATAGCAGGACATCTTAAACTTTTTTTTGCTTGCAACCCCTTTTCGATGGAGAAATTTTTTATGCAACCCTGGGCATTTAGGCATATAAAATAGATATACAAATCAAACATTTACTGATAAATCATAAAGGAATTTATTTTAAAACAATTATTTGGGGCAATATAATTTTGCTATTTATTAAAGATGAAAACAAATTTGAATACGAATATGCTTGCTTATTTTTACAAAAAAATAATTACATCTAGATGGAATATTTATTACCTTTTACTGTTGCCAAATTTTTCATGATTTCCACATTCAGTTACACAATCCCATATGGGGTCACAACCCACAGTTGAAGAAACTTTGGGATATAGAAATGCTGATGATTTATATGGGTTTATTTTAATATCCTGCAACTCTGCTAAAAGTTGTTAATTGTTTCACTAGGTTTTTAATGAATTCTCTAGATTTTAATACCATCATGTCATCTGCAAAGTGATAGATTTGTTTCCTTTTTGCCTATTTTCATTCTCCTAATTTCTTTTTCTTCTCTTATTGCTATAGGTAGCATTTCCAATAACACACTGAATAACAGTGGTGATAATGAACATCCTTGCTTCACCCTGATCTTATTGGGAAGGCTTCAGAGCTTATTCCCATTATTATAGATAATGCTTGCTATTCATTTTAGATAGATACTACTTATCATTTCAAGAGAAGTTTCACTTATTCCTATGATTTCTAGTGTTTTGTTTTGTTTTTTAAATAGGAATGGGTGTTGTATTCCCCTATTGTATTTCTAAAGTTGATTTATTAAAATCAAGTATGAAACTTGACATTGGTCACTATTAAACTTAATCTTTTATGATTTGGTTCAATTCTGCAGCCCGTCAGGATCTTTATGAAACTTCATTTCTCCAGAAAGATAATTTAGCTGCCAATAAAACTAGTTTAAAATATAATTGAGAAAAATTTAATAAAATAAATTAAAATCCTTTAAGAAACAGATAATGTTAACATGTGGTTTTCTAATTGGACTTGTTTCTGAGTTTTGACTCATCCCTGTCTAAAACATCTACATGCAAAATCTCAAAGGGAAATACAGTTTGGGCACAAATTCAATTAGAATTCCTGGAAGAGTTTGTGAAGCAAGAGTTTTTTTTTAAGTCTTATTTTTTTTTTAATAAGTAAAATGTGACCACTAACCACAACATAGCAGTTATACTCTTTCTGTTATTGTTTGCTTGCATTTTTGTTTTTCTCCCTAGGTTATTTTTACCTTTTTTCTAAATCCGATTTTTCTTGTGTAGCAAGACAACTGTATAAATATATATACATATATTGTATTTAACATATACTTTAACATTTAACATAGATGGGACTACCTGCCATCTAGGGGAGGGAGTAGAGGAAAGGAGGGGAAAAGTTGGAACAGAAGTTTTTGCAAGGGTCAGTGTTGAAAAATTACCCATGCATATATTTTGTCAATAAAAAGCTGTAATAAAAAAAAGAAAGAAATGTGACCACTAGAGGAAAAAAATGGAAGAAAAATAAAAGTTGTAAAAGGAAAAAGTTATAACCCAAATCCACAGCTTAGCAGAAAAGGTATAAAATTTTAAAGAGGAAAAAAACTCCGAAAATTAGAATGTACTAAAGAGAAGCTAATGACCTCATGAGATAAGTGATATTTTTAAAAAGTCAAAAAGGGAAAAAATATTTTTAAAAAATGTAAGGTATTTCACAGCAAAAATAACTGACCTGGAAAACAGTTTGAGGAAAGATAATTTAAGAATCACCTACCTAAATCACCATCTAAAACCATGAGTACAAAAAGAGGTAGATATAAATTTCAACAAATCATAAAAAGAAAACTGCCCAGATCTCTTAAAAATCAAAGGGTAAAGTAGAATCAGAAAGGGTTCATTGGTAACTTTCAGAAAAGAAAATAACCATATGAAAACTTATATTACAGCTAAAATTCAGAGCTTCTAAATCAAAGCAAAAATGCTGCATGGAACCAAAAATAAAGAAGAGCCAAAGGGCTACAATCCCTACCACATATGATTTAGTAGCTACTGTTATAAAGGAGTAGATAGCTTATGACATTTCAGGAGGCAAAAGATAAAGGCATACAACCAAGAATAATTTATCCAGCAATCTGAATATAATGTTATGGTCAGCCAAGAATAATTTACAGAACTCTCAATATAATCCTATGGGAAAGGGGGGGGGGGAAGGGAGAGAGAGAGAAGGAACACAGGGATCTTTAATAATTATCCCTGATAAGACAATAATTACACAGAAATTCTGAAGTGAAAACAAAGGAATTAAGAGAAGCCTATTATAAAAAGTAAATATGAGTGAACAATATTAAGGTAATAAACACTGATAAACTGTTTACATTCTCATATGAGAAGATGATAAATATATCCTTTTTGAACTTTTTTTTTTTTTTAACCATCAGGAGACATAAAAAAGGAGTCTAGAGGGCTCTTATGATCTGATGATCTTAAAAAAAGACTGCAAAGAGAAATGAAAAGGAACATACAAAGAAAGAGGGGTAGGGATTAGGGGAAAGAGAAGGCGGTTAGGAAAAATTAGTCTATATTATCAAGGTGCATAAGCAGAAGTTCATATAAACAAGAAGGTGTCCAGGTGGGAAGAAACTGATACATGAAATTTTCACTTGCACTAGACTAAGTAGGGAAAACTTTGAAAGTTGGATATAGAAATATATTTCACTCAACAGGGAGATAAGAAGATAAGGGGTTCCATCACAAATATGTGGAAAAAGATAGGAGGCTGGGAATAAGGAGGAGGGTAGTTTAAAGGAAACATACCCTAAAAGATTTATAATATTCATAGCAACTCTTTTTATGATAGCAAAGAATTGGAAATTGATGATATTCATCTATTGGGGAATGACTGAACAAGTTACGGCATATTAATGTAATGGAATAATATATTTAAAGAAATAAGGAAGAGGATAATTTGAAAGAAATCTAGAAAACTTGTATGAATTCATGAGGTAACTTAGAGAACAATTTATAAGACAATAACACTGTAAAGATGAACAACTTTATAAGATTTATGAATCAGCATAATGACCAACCACAATCCAAGAAGATTCATAAAGGGGTGAAGGACTCAAGAGTGCAATGTGAGATTTTAAAAATATAAACAATTTAGAAATTTTGCTTGATTATATGCTTGTGACATGGGTTTAAGGCACTGGGGCTAAGAACTGGAGATACAAAAAAAGGAAAAATTCAGCCTGTCTTCAATGAGCTTACAACCTAATATTCAAAACAACATGTAAAAATTAGACAAAGTAAAATCCTGTGTGTTTATACAGGATAAATAAAAAAAAATAATTAACAGAGGGAAAGCATTGGAATCAAGAGGGCTTAGAGAAGGTTTCCTATAAAAGTTGGTATTTTAGTTGGGACTTAAAAGAAAATCAGTTAAGTTAGTAGTAGGGGAGAGGAGGGAAACCATTTAATTTAAAAAAAAAAAAAAAAAAACCTTTTTTTTAAAGATAGTCTAGAATGTTTATTTTTGCTTTAGGTTTTTGTACTTGGGAAAATATATCCTTTCATCATGTCACCTGGGATAGTCTTAGACCAGTTATCTTGCCAATAGTGGAAAAGGGGGACTATGTATACAAGCATTCATAAATTTAATTGCTAGACCTGAATGGAATTGTGCTAAATCTTATATGCATCCTAATCTAGTTTAAACACAACTAGTACAATTCAAAGGTACCTGGGGATCCACTTACCCTGTATTGCTACATTTATAAAAAAGAAAACACTACTCTCTTCATTTAACAATACAAAACAGTATAAACCTATGTTGGGGTAGAATTCAAGGTGTGCAAGTCACAGATTATCACATATCCTTGCTGAATTCTTAATTTTGATATTTGTACTTTATAACTGGGTTAGGTCCTCTGAGCATGAATCTCTCTTCTGAGAACCTAAAAAAGGAAAGCTATAATACCACTCTGTCCTCAAATCATAGCTTTCAATTTATAACTGGAAAGTACCTTGGAAATACACTTTAGGAGATCACCATCATTTTCAGGAGGAAACTTTTGTTTTCAGAGGGAAAATTACTTGCCTATGGTCATAAGCTAAAAGCAGAGTTCTGGGTGTCTGACTTTTAATTGTATATCCTTCCCAACATACATCATGATATAAATTAGAACTTTGTTTTTCTTAACTATATGTGTTTGTAACGGATTCTGTTTTTTCTTTCTCAATTAGGAAGAATGGAGAGAAAGTGGATTTTTGCTCACTGAAAAATATTAAGTGACTGCTATGTGTCAGGCACTGTGCTAAGTACTGAAGATACAAAAAAGGGGGGGGAGAGCACAAGACAGCCCCTGTTCTTAACAAGCTTATAATCTAATAGGCAAGACAACATGCAAAAAATATATTACAAAGCAAGCTATACACAGGATAAATAGGAAATAACTAACAGAGGGAAGGCACTAGAATCAAGAATCAATTAGAAGCATTTGTTGAACATTCCACATATTTCTCTGCAAAATGAGAAAAAGTGAGGTCGTAATAAAACAGTACATTTGATAAATCTTTGAAGTATTGTGATATAATGGAATGATCATTAGTGTTTTATTTGTTTCCCATATAATTGAACAAGCCACTGGACCTATCTAGGTCTCAGTTTCCTGATCCGTAAAATGAGATAGATTAGGTAATCCCTAAGGTCCTTAAAAGTTTTAAGACATAGGACCTTGTTCTGCAGTGGTATTTCTGGGAGAAGTCTTGTGTGCTAGGCTGTGCTGTAAGCCCCTAGGGCTCCTGAGCAGAAAACGATGAGTTGGATGATCAAAATATAAGACACAGTCATGTCCTTGAAATCACCTTGTGAGCTTCTCTCTACTCTCTGCCATATCTGCATGTTGGATCTTGGTGGGGACACACTACATTTGCTATTCACTGTCTTTTCCCTAACCTCTGGATATTAATTTCCTCAATTCTGCCAAAAATAGGTAGCAGAATACCTTTTTTAATCCTAGGGAGACAAGGTTAGACAATTAACCAAGTATTTTTTTAATTTTTGTACTCTCTTTTGCTTTCCCCTTTAATACTCTGATAAATTATGTTGAACTTAAGTGTATTTTAGCTTCATTGAGGGGGAAAAAAGCTCTTTTTTCCTCCTTTTCTATACAAGGAAAGATAAAAGAGCAGTAAAAATGGAGGTATTACCTCCTTGCCAGATCTGGTATATGTAGTTAACAATGGGGAAGAAAAAAGAAAGAAAACCTTAGCTATGGCTTTAATTACTCATTCCTGCCCTGCCTATGTTTATATCATTCCACAGCTCAGGCAATGTAAATATAACATCCTCTTTAACATTTCTAGGGTACTTTCCTGTGTTTGCAAAGAAGCCTCATGACTTTTTTTATACAACTCCTACATGAACCTTTGAAAAATTAAATGTTAATCTCTCAGTGTAGTAGAGTAGGAACAGCACTGGATTGGATTTCAGAAGACCAGGATTCATATCCCAGCTTTATCACTTATAGTTCATTAATAAGCCACTTAATTAAGACTTTGAAGATTTGTATTTATATTTATATATACCAACTATGTGCCAGACACTGTGCTAAGTGCTTTTTGCAAATATTAATCTCATTTGATACTCAAAACTCTTCAAGTTTAAGAGCTAATATCATCTTTTTAGAATTGAGGAAACAGTGACAAACAGTGGTTAAGTGGTTTGTTCTGAATTATAAGCTAGGAAATATCTGAATTTAGATTTGAACTTGGGGCTTCCTCATCCCAGACTCAGTGCACTGTTCACTACACCACCTCGCTGCCTAGATATTATTACTCCCATTTCATAGATGATGAAATTGATTGAGAGGTTACATAGAATACATACCCAGAAAGTATCTGAGGTAGGATCTGAACTTGGATCTCCCTAACTCTAAGTTCAGCCACACATATCCCATGGAAAGTATAAGATTCTGGCATTAAAATATTTGCATTTATTTTTTAAAGGGAGTCACATTTTAAAAATAAAGTGACTCCCCCCCACCTCTTACTGTCTATCTCTTCCTTCACTATTCCCATGTATATCCTAATTAAATGCCTATATATTCCCTCTGTTCTGCCTTTATACAACCCAGTGATCACTCAAATGATTTTTCCCCCTCCTCTATCAATTAAGAACTGCAGATATTATTGGAATATTTCAGACAGAAGTTCCTAATGGAAAAGTATTCAAAGATCAATTTCACTGGCTAATGAAGAAGGCGTCCAGTAGACCCGAACATGGTAGCTTCTTAAGCTTCAGTTATGACTTTCATTACTTTTCTTGAAATGCACTAACCAGAAAACTATTGAATTACCCAGTTTTGGATTTCAACGTACCAAGAAAACATATTACATTTACTGAAAGCTACTGCATGATTCTTAAGCAATAAGAAAATAGGAGCCAATTTATCCCTTGGGAAATAAAGGTTACAGTATTTTTATGGAAAGTTTTTTCTCCTCCTCTCTCTAATTATTAAATAACTCCCATAAATCAAATTTTTAATATTTTTACTTTTTTATCTATTTAATTAAGGATTCAGTGAATTGTATTATGTGCTACTACATTCCCTCATATTTTTCCCCTTTAAGAAGAGGTAGGAACTATTGTATGCCTATCATCATCAGTTACTCATAGTGGTTAAATAAGCAATTTTAATTATTTCTTTGCTTTGCAGGTAGAGGAGATAGGGCAGGGAACCACAGTGGGATGGGGAAGGAGATAAAGGTAGACAGAAGAGATATTCATAGGATTGTGAGCTGAAAGGATACTTAGAAATCTCCTCATTTCACAGGGGAGGAAACTGAGGCCATAGGA
Source organism: Sarcophilus harrisii (assembly GCF_902635505.1). Lineage (NCBI taxonomy): Eukaryota > Metazoa > Chordata > Mammalia > Dasyuromorphia > Dasyuridae > Sarcophilus > Sarcophilus harrisii. The sequence goes on along the minus strand of NC_045427.1, from coordinate 368,925,150 downwards.
GGTAAAAGTGTCTATCTTGTTTGAGGTAAAATTTCTGGTAGTTCTCATAGATGATATAAATGAAGAAGGTAAAAGATATCTTTTAATTGCAAAATTATGTTCTGGGCTCATTGATTCCTTCAACAAACATATTGCAAAAATGGTTTTGGGAGCAATAAGTACGTATTTAACTAAACTTAATCATTAATCAGATTGAGAAATTACTTATGTATTGGTTTTTGTGTGTCCTTTTGCTTGATACTGAAGAATATTGAAATATAAAAAAAAAAACCAAAATAACAATCCCTAACTTCAAAGACTTTTATCTGGGCAGGAGAGATAAAACATGAATACAAATAATAAGAGACTAAGGTAGAATATGAGAAAGGGAGGGATAAGATAAAGTAGCCAAGAATTGAGAGGAAAGAGAGAGATCTATAGTAGAAAAAGCCTTGATTTGAGAGTCAAGTATCCTGGATTTTTAACTCAGGCTCTCCCTTTCCTGATCTGGGTAATTTCAGATAAGTCATTTAACATTCTTAGCCCTCAGTTTTCTCTAACATGAAGAGGTTGGACTAGATCATAAAATCACAAATGACCTCTGAGGTCCTTACCAGTTCTTGATCCATACACTAAGAAGTGTATAGAAAATCTTTAATATTGATGATAATAAGTTGGAAATCAGAAAAGCCAAGTTATTTGCAGATATTTAAGTCCTTGAGTGATAAAATATTTGGAATCACTCACCTGGAGTACTGGAGAACTTCAGTTCAAGTACTGATATTTAATTATCTTTTCTGTCCCTTTTTTTCCCCCTCCCTTTTGGGACTAACGTTTCTTTATTGATAAAATAGGAATATAAACACATATTAGCATGAAGGATTCTCTTTGAGGAAATATTCTCTGTCTACCATAAAGTGACATCAATAACTCATTAACCCATACAAACTGATGGAGAATAAGAAAATAATAGCAATAATAACTATCACAATTTTTACTTTGATTTGAAAGTGCTTTATAAATATCACCTCATTTCATCCTCATTAACAGCTCTGTGACAGAGTTTGTAAAATGTAAGTACTCTATAAGTGTTTGTGAAAGCTGAAATTTGGAAAAGAATTTATGAAATAATAAAGAGAATAATAAAGAAAATTCTCTTTTAGAGAATGTGGGAGTTAAGATGGGCCTCAAAAGATAGGTAGAGACTGGAAGAACATTTCAAATAAGGGCTATCCCACACAGATAAAGGGCACAGATAGGGCATCTCATACATATGGAATCTTGAAAAGATGGACAGTATATATGGTATAGATGGTATAGTGTTGGTATTGGGGAGTTGTGAATAGGTCACAGGATTAATATAATAAAAGAAGTAGACATGTCATTTGATAGAAAAATTTGCTTGGTCCTTCAAAGTAGCCCTACATTTTGGTCCTTTTAGATGAAGGAAACCTGAAAACTACCCAGTCCATCTTCCAATCTGCTACCCCAGGAAGAGGAAATTGAAATGACTTTTCCAAGTATAGGACAGAATTCAGATTCAGGTTTTCTGATGCTATTCCCACTGCTTTGATCCCTAAATTAATATGATAGAACTAAATAACGAGCCAATGAAAAGTAGGAATAGAGATCAAATTTCATAACAGAAAATTAAAATATGTTAAAAATTTCTAATGAAACTAGCAATAAATACTGTTTCTAAAGATAAATTGTCTTATCATGGAAAAGAAGACAGACTGAAGGGAAACTCAGAAAGCTACAATGATATTTCAGACAAAAAGTAACAATGGATAATGGCTTTTTGGTATGGGGATGGAAGGGAAACTACGGAGTTTGTTACCAACTGTTACCAAACTGATGAGATGTGGAAGGTGAAGGAGAAGGATTGATCAAAGACTCCAAGGTTTTGGGGAATTTAAGAGAATTGAAAAACAAGGTAGAGAGAGTGTGTGTGTGTGTGAGGGGGGGAAGAGCAGTACAGAGTTGGGTTTTAGTCACATTGAGTCTGAAGTGCCAGCAGAACAGGAAATTAGAAAATTTTAGCAGAAGCTATTAAGAGAAGAATTCAGGGAAGAGGATGGGAAACAGGATTGGAAACATTGAGAGTCATCAGCTTAGAGGTAATACTTGAAGCCATAAGAACAGATGAACTCTCCCAGGGATATCTTATATAGGAAAAGTATAGAGACACGTGTGGGGGAAATGACTAGCAGTCTAGTCTGGTTACAATATAGAATGCTGGGTATGAGAAGGTTAGAAAGGCAGGTTAGAGCCAGACTGGTCATCAGGGAGGTCAGATCCTTGGCTAAAGAATTACATACTCTGAGGGAGTCAATAGAGAGAGACTGAAAGTAGTAAGCAGAGGAGTGCCTTGCTAAAAATTACAAGAGCTTCTTGATCTATCTATATCTAAGTGAGCTAATAGCTAGTATTTATATTCAGTATTAAATTTTCCTAAACACTTTTTATATGTCAATGAATTTAAATCTTTAGGTCAAATAAGCTTGATTCTAGGGAATTCTATTTCTTCTCCTGGCCAAGGTCACTTGGTAAATAAACCTCTAAAATTGAAACTGATTTGCCAGAGGACAAATAACAACATAGAATACTGGAAGGGATACTGCACCAAAGTACTAGGCTTCCTTCCATCAGATAGCCAAAGAACAGAAAAGCTAAGAACATAGGCTTCTCTAGGTATTCATTCATTCCGAAATCTCTCTGGAGAGCAACAGCCCTGAGAAGGACCCTACCCTCTTTCCTCCCCTGAGCTGCCAAGAGCTAGCTCTGTGTCTCACCCTGTCTGAGCAGCCTCCCAGTTAAGGACATTTTTCCCAGCTATGGATTGGTGAGACTTTGTAAACTTTATATACCTTCCATAAATCCAATGGGTTCTTTCTTCCTCTGTATCTATCACATTGTAAAGGTGTCAAAAACCCATTTTCTGGCAGAGCCTGGCTCTGTTATGTACAGTTTGTGGAGACCGTGGTGGGTTTACTGGGTGACTAGAGAGCGATAACAACAATATAAAATAATCATTATACATGCCATATGGTTAGGCTGGGCAAGGTTATGTAGTATATCTCATCCAAAGAGGAAGAACTCATGCTGGGGCCATGACCCAGGGGGCTCCAGAAGGAAATGATGGTGAGAGGCCATTCTCTGGCTTCCTTCTAACATTCTGAGAGACAGCATGGTTTGGTGGAAAGAGTATTATACTAGATTTGGAATCCAGAGACCTGGCTTTAATTTTTAAAAACATGAAAAGATTATTTTAAAAGATATATTGATATTGTAGGATCATAAATTTAAAGCCAGAAGGAGCCTTAAGAGGCTATTAAGAACAACTTCCTCATTTTATAGACAAGAAAACTTAGGTCCAGAAGTTAAATAATTTTTTCTGAGTCATAGTAAGTATCAGGGGCAAGATGTGAACTTAGACCTTCCTGACATCAAGTCCAGTTCCCTATTAATTAATCAAACCACTTTGTGTCTCTACCACCCTTTCTTTTAATATTCCCTTTATTTCCAAATATATCCCCCACCCAATAAGCTATCGCTTATAAGAAATAGAAAACAAGCAAAATATAGTTCAGCAAAAGCAATTACAATATGTTCCATAACCATAGTCCCCCACCTCTGCAAAGAGGGAAAAGGAGTACAGATTTCTCTGGAGAACACTGGAGGCTTAGAGATGAGTTCCTGAGTTTCTAAGTAAAAAGAACACTGGATTTGGGTATCAGAAGACTACTATCCACGTGGCCTTTGGTAAATCACTTAACCTCTATCTAGGGACCTCACTTTTTTCATCTACACAATGAAGAGCTTAGAAGGGATGGCTTCTGAGTTCTCTTCCAGCTTTTGGTCCAAAAATTAGGTCTAAATCTTAGCCCTGATACTTAACTATGTAGTCTCCTTTTTTTTTTTTTTTTAAAATACCTGAATGACTTTATTTTTAATAGCTTTTTATTTTTCCAAATACATGCAAAAATAGCTTTCAACATTTACCTTTGCAAAACCTTATGTTTCAAATTTTTCTCCTTGCCTCCCTTCCCCCTCTCCTAAATAGCATGCAATCCAATATAGGTTAAACATGTACAATTCTACATATATTTCCATATTCATCATGCTGTGCAAGAAAAATTAGATCAACTGATTTTCCTTGCACAGCATGATAATTGTAGAAATATGCATATATATTACATATATGTATTATATATGTATAGAACTGCACATGTTTAACCTATATTGGATTACTTGCCATCTAGGGGAAAGGAGGGAAAAAAATTGGAATACAAGGTTTTGCAAGGGTGAATGTTGAAAATTATCTATGCATGTGTTTTGAAAATAAAAAATTTTAATAATTAAAAAAAGAAAAATCAAATCAAAATGTGAAGAAAAAAGAAAAAAAAACCAAGCACAAAACAACATAGGTAAAAAAAAATATATATATATGCTTTGATCCATATTCAGATTCCATAGCCCGCCCTCTGAATAAGGATGCTTCTATTACAAGCCTATTGGAATTCCTTTGAATTACCTTATTATTGAAAAGAACCAAGTCTATCACAGTTTATCATCACATAATCTTATTGCTGTGTATAATGTTCTCTCAGTTCTACTCACTTCACTTAGCATCGGTTCATGTAAGTCTTTTTAGTTTTTTTTTTTAATTTGCCTGCTCATTATTTCCTATAAAACAATATTCAATTACATTCATATACCATAACTTATTCATCCATTCCTCAACTGATGGGCATCCACTCAGTTTCCAGTTTCTTGCTACTACAAAAAGGGCTACACAAACATTTTTTGCACATATTACATAATCTTGAGCAAATCACCTAACATTTTTGGACATTATAAAATGAAGAAGTTGTTTTATCCCTTCCTACTCTAAGTGATTATACTGTAAATAGTGGACAAGTCATTTTACTCAATAAGCCTCCATTTTCCTCATTTTTACTAAACAAGGATATTAACACCTGCTCTATTTAACTTGATTTGTCATGAAGGGAGTGGTTTGTAAACCCTAATTTATCACATAAATATAAGTTAATATGTTTACTCTGACTATGAGAGCTTAGCTTCAACATTTAATTTGGCATGAAAGGATAGTTTGAAGCACACAAAGGGAATAATTTCACCTTCTTTTGGGCAGGAAATGCTTTTTTTGAAAGACAATATCTATCAATGACATGGACCAGAAACTGAAAAAACTAATTCCAATGACACACACAGGGATAGGATTCAGTCCTGGGACATCCTCCTGCCAGAAATTAATAACTCTTTGGTTTATTAAATTTCTAACCAGAGTTTATTCTGAAGGTACTTCAGATCCTATATAGGCATTCAAGATAACAGTCCATTTATATATACAGGACAGCCCTTATTCTATATCACAGAAAATGTAAAACAAACATATATAATATTTACAGGAACCTATAAACAGTACAGAAAAACACATAAAGGACTTTATCAATGTCACTTTTAAAATGTGGGATCCAGAACTGAACAAAATGATCCAAAAGTGGTCTAACTCCCAGTTTCTTAAAGAGTACATTGAGACCCCACATGGGGTTTTATAACTGAATGTGGTGGTTATGAAATTATAATTAGCAGTAAATGTTTGATTTGTATATTTATTTTATATACCTATATTTCCTAGGTCATGTAAAAATTTCTCAGGCAATTTGTTTATAAAATGGGAGCAATAATGCTTTTATTACCAACCTCATACCAGACTATTGTAAGGAAAATACTTTGAAAATAGTAATAGGCTACAACAATATGACCTTTTCTAATAAGGGATATATATATATTCCTCATACTACCTTGGGATAGTGGAAAAGTTACATTCTGTTCCTTTTCCATCTTTTTATACGGTGCTCTGGATCTTCCCCCTTTCCAAAGGTTCGTGGGAAAACTCTTAAGTTAAGTTAAAATCAAAGGAAGGCTATCCCTGAGGTCTGCTTATCTCCCCCATGGGGATACTTTTTTTTACTCCTTTGTCTTTCAACACCTCCAAGAAACACCTCCTTCTTCATCCTATTATTTCCCTTCATTAATAAAACCAAGGAACACTTGAAAAGAGTGATTTATTTAATTTTAGGAATGTATTTGTCTTTTTTTAAACAGGCAATAGTCCTGATGATATGGTACTAGATATTAGGTTAAGAGTACTATGGGATTTATATGCTTGTATTTCTATTTTACTAGAATCAGAACTATCAAAAGTTAAAACTAACCCTAAATTTGTGATTGCCTTTATTTCCTTCCAAACCATTACCCTGATTCCCTCACCAGTTCTCTCTTTTATGGTTATGCTTGAGATAAAACACAACTCTTCTTGGTCTTTCAACCCAAATATGGTGTAACTTGGTATCAGTCAACATGGTGAGAAACCAAGATCTTAGTCACTAGTGACTAGTCATATACTTCTGTGTGCTTGCTTTAGTCTTTCCTAAAACTTTAGCCTTACTGTTGTGGAATTTTTGAATGGATCAGTACTGGTCACAGAAAGAAGAGACTAAGAAAATTGATCCAGATATAGAGGCAGGTCTCGTGGACAACCTAGTGATCTCCCAACATGAAGCCATGAAGATTGGAATAAAACAATCAACTTTTAAAATATGGGACTTAATTTCTATGCTCAGAGGAGGCCAAATAATATCCCATTTGGCACAACTATGGCCCCCTGTTTCTTAACTGTTTCAAAATACATTATTCATATCTCCAAGTAACTAATCCCCAATACAAACCAAATTGTTTTAAATAATTTGTATATATCATGAAGTTTTGCTTAAAATCCCCCTGCTTCCGGTCTCTTAAAAAAAAAACCTCGTGTGTGTGCATGTGGATATATATATGTCTTTATATATATATATATATACATTTCACATTCTCTGTGTGTATATATGTAAAACAATAAATAGGTGTTTCAATATGTTGATAAGTATCAATACAAAAAATGAGAGAGACAGAGACAGAGAAGAGAAAGATTGAGAAAGAGTAGAGGATAATCTAGGGATTTAAAAATAATTAAGACACATATTAGCATGCTTCTAAGCATCATAGAAGAATCTAGTAGGTAAAGAAATACACTGCGACATAGTTAACATATATAGGACTGCTTGCCATCTAGGGGAGGGGTTGGAGGGAGAGAGGGGAAAAATCGGAACAGAAGTGAGTGCATGGGATAACTAAATTTCAGCTGATTCTGTTCTTTAACAGATGTCATGTCTGTCCATGGGCTGTGGGCTAGCTAGCATAGATGGACAGATCAGCATTATATTACTCATTATATTATAATGCCTCTGGAACATCCACCTGAAGTTGTTAAATGAGCTATTTGTTATAAATCACCCTGTCACCAGGCTTTCCTTTCAAGTCTCTACAACATGTGCTAAAATTTTTCTGGAAAGAATTTTGTATTTCAAAATCTGGAGGAAAAAATATAGAGTTTGAGCCTTGTTGCTGATGCTGTTGTTGTTCAGTCATTTCAGTGGTGTCTGACTGGCTCTTTGTGACCTTATTTTGGGATTTTCTTGGCAAAAATACAGGAATGGTTTGCCAATTCTTTCTCTGGCTTGTTTTGTAATTGAGGAATTGAGGCAAATAGGGTTCAAGTGACTTGCCCAGGATCACACAGCTAGTAAGTGAGGCCTAATTTGAACTCAGTAAGATGAGTTTTCTGTAGAAAAGTATAATTGTACATAAGTACAAATAGGGAGGAACTCAATAGTTATATTCATAACAATATGTTTCATAGAATGTTAGAAATGAAAGGAGATTTAAAATCCCTATTAAATCTCTCCTCCACAAATTGCCAATTCCACTTTCCTCCTGCATAGGTATAATTGTGCATGTTACTCCATTATATAAGGGTTCCTCATTGCCTAACTTATTAACCTTTTTTCTTTCCTTTTAAACCTGGGAGAGGAGAGGACAGGACAGGACAGGAGATTGAGATTCCCCTTTGGCAATCTAGTAAAACCTATGGATCTCTTTCTAGATTAATATTTTGAAATTCACAAAATAAAATATACATGATTATAAAGCAAACAATTTATACTGAAATATAGTTTAAAAGTATTAAAAGATAAAATCTTAGGTTCCCAGATTAAGAATCCCTGATCTAATTAATAAAAGCCAACTCTATTAGTATAGCAAGCAAGTCTTCTAGATTAGAATCCCTGAAGGCTAAATTAAAATTAAATTAAATTATTAAATTGATTAATGATTAAAATGATTAATAAAATCATTAAAATGATTAAAATATAAAATGTAATCTGTTTTATTATATTTTAATTATTTTATATTTTAATCTGATTCTATCCTACTCTGGAGTGTTGCCAGCCTCTGTTCTAGAATCTGGCCCCAATCTTTTCCCCCTCATACATTCTTTGCTATAGCCAAACCTGAGTTCTAACCATCATCCCAAGACGCCTCACACTTTCCCAACTCTATAACTTTGCTCATGTTGCTTTCTGCAATGTTTCCTCCTCATCACCAAATTTCACCTCTTAATCCCAACTAAATTTTTCTCATTTGAATTCACAGCACTTTACACTCTGACCAAAAAAAAATCTAAACATACTATTTATACTGTCATGTATAAATGACCTTGGAAATCAGGTAGTTCAAAACTCTAATTTTATAGCTGAGGAAGAGGAAGCTGAGAAGCAAAGACATGGAGTCACTTCTCTAAGGTTCCAAGGTTTATTAAGCAAAGTTGGAACCATAACCCAAGTACAGACTTTTAGAACAGTAGTTCTTTGAAGTGTACTACACTGCCTCTCTACCAGCTATTTATATACACATACCATGCTAGCTTGTGTGTTTTCTTTCTTTTTTTTTTTTTTTTTTTGTAAGGTAGGAGGTTGTTTTTAAAAGCAAGACAGAGATTATTTTCAATTACCACATATGAATAATGAAATTTTAGTATCTCAAAGACAGCAACAGCAAACTCCCTGGTGTATTGACATTATTCTTTTCCCAGATATTGAGTTAATAAGTCTCAAAGAAGTATTTTATAAATGGTTTCCACTGACCAGGATTTCAGTTAAAGTTTATTCATCTTTTGACAATAATAAATACATGCACTAAAGCATTTTTCTTAATAATAAAAACTAGCATTTATAGTTGCTTTTTAAAATATCATATTTTATCCTCATAACAATCTTTGGAGGTAGATGGTATTTTTCTTTTCTTTTTTTTTAGGCAATTGGGGTTAAGTGACTTGCCCAAGAATATAAAGCTAGTAAGTGTTAAGTGTCTGAGACTGGCTTTGAATTCAAGTCCTCCTGAATTCAGGGCCAGTACTCTATCCACTGTGCTATCTCAATGCTATTATTCTTCCCAATTTACAGATAAGAAAATAGAGGTTGACCGAAGAGTTAAGTGACTTGCTCAGTATCACTCTGAGGCTAGATTTTAAACTCAAGTTTTCCTGACTCTAGGACCAGCATTTTATCCACTGCATTACCTGGTTGCCCCCTAATACAAGAGAAGATGAAATACCATCTTTAGGGCTTTTGTAAATTCTTCTCTTAATTCACCCTGCTTTTTCTTATATCTTAGTATTTTTGAAAAATTCCCAAGGCCTGTAACAGGCTCATTCCTTATTAACAAATCTTATTAGTGATATTTTTTCACTGCTGAAAGGCATAGCTGAAATGCTAGCTCCTCCAGGAAGTCATTTCTCATCTTCCCAGCTATACAAGCAATTTCTCCTTCAAGTTTCTCTGGTCACTTTATTTGACCTATATCACTGTTTTTTTAACTCAGCAGTTCTTAGGGTGTGTGTAGCTGTGAATTCTATATAAGGGTCCCTGAGACCTTTTTAGGGGGTCTTAGAAGCCAAAATTATTTTTATAAATACCAAGATATTATAAATATCTTTTCTCTCTTTTTTACCTATATATCTATATGATCATATCCTTCAACCAGAACAACATATCTCAACAGATTACATAAAAGAAGATAAGAATTCAGCTGTTATCTTTTAAGCCAGAGATTTTTAAAAATGTACAAAAACACATAAAACAATGCTACTCTTTTTAGTAAACTTCTGTTTTGTAGAAATCATTATTTTTCATAAAAATGTGCCATTAAATATATTATAAATTCATAAATACATTAAAGTTTTAATTTTTATAAAATATAATATTAAATAATATTTATATATATGACCCATATAAAGAAAAACTCCTTAGAGTAAGAGTGTAAAGAGGGTCTTAAGGCCAAAAAGTTTGACAACTACAGTTCTTATTTAGAATTGAAGACAAGATGATAAAAGGTTAGTGTAATAACAAGGTGAAAAAGGCTAAGATAATTATCTGGGCTGAAAACTGGTTAGGTAAATTGGACCCCTTTATATGAATAGATGTCATTAGGGTGATAGTTCCTCTGTCAGTACAATGATTATACCCACATCTCCTCTTTTGGGATTCTTTTCCATATCTATATTGTGGATCCATTTAATTTTACATGTTTTCTTGTTCTTTTAAAATCTCCAATTTTTTTTTGAGGGGGGGAGGAGTGGGTGGGTGGTAATGAGGCAAGGACTAATGTTCTTAGGCTGTCCTATTATATCCATTATTTTTAGTATAAGACCAGTCCACTTATTCCAGTCATAATGGAGTCTTTGATACCATTTCTACTATGTAAATCAACACTTGTAATACACCACAGTAATTATATTATAGAAAACAGCCTAGTTACACTCATTATTCATCCTTTCTTTGTTTTTAGGTCATACACATGGTATCCCATGATTGGTGCCATAGAGCATCACTAAAACAACACCAGTTTAAGGCAATCTTATTTGCTCTCTCAACAGCCCTATGACATTTTTCATGATAGGAAGGATGAGAAGTAAAATGAGTCAATTGGGATATGAATGGCAAAAAAAAAATAAATATAATTCAGAGAAGTATGGAAAGACTTATGTGAACTGATGCAAAATAAATTAAGTAGAGTCTGGAAAGCAGTATTTAGGATGATTACAAAAATGTAAAAACATAGGACCAACAACCACAAACAAACCAGAAAATGTATGTTTTAATTAAATAAAGAACAAGTTTAGCTCCAAAAAGGGAACATGAGAAGACACCTCCTTTGCAGAAGTTTTGGGGCCCATAAGCATGAAACATAACATATAACAGTAGAATCTGTGAGTTTTCTTGGGGATTTTTTTGGACATGATTACTTTTGCTGATTTTTTTTCCTTTTAAAATCTACATTTTTTTGTTATAGGGGAAGATTCTTTGAGAAGGGGAAGGTAAGATAATAGGAGAAAAATCTAGGGGATGTAGAAACAAAACATCAATAAAAATTTATTGAAAATGACAACATCTCTGGGAGGCATCACAAGTATCACTCCCATTTTATTGAGGGGGAAATTGGGGACTGAGTAATGAAATGACTTATTTAAGGTCATATAACAATGACTCATATTGACTCTCAGAATAGTGTTCTTTCCAGTCTAAACCCAACTGTTTCTCTGTGTAGCTCAGTACCTAGAAATTAAAAGAGAACCTTTGAAAGATACTAGTCTTATATCCAAACCCAACAAAACCCATTAAAAAGAATAACGCAGCTACTATTTTAAGGTTTGCAAGGTGTTTTGCATATATTACCTCATTTAATATCTTTACAACAGCTTTGTGAGATAGGTACTTTTATTAATTTCATTTTGCAAATAGTGAAACTGAAGCTAAAAAGATGTTAAGTGACTTGACAAGGCCATGCAGCTAGAAGTACCTGAGGTAATATTTAAACTCCGGTTCTTCATGACTACAAGGGAAATTCTCCACCTTTTCCATCACAACACCAGGTGCAGCATTTTGTTTGAACAGCTTCCATTAGGCAGCTTTTCATTTAAGAAGACCCAGTTGCCATCGTATCCATTGTCACGGACCTCCCAAATATCTCCCCTTAGTTTGCCTTTGACTCCACAGCTGCAGCCTTGAGCTACAGTGTGCTCTGCTTGTGTTTAAGGGTGTTTGGCTTGGCTTGGTCTCTCCTATGATAAAATGATGAGTTTACTGAAAATGGTCCTTTTAGGATCTCTGGATTAGGGAGGTAAAGCCTAATTTGATTGAAAAATAACTTCACTCCAGGTCACTGGAAGGCCTTTTACTCATAATTTCAGCTCCAGCTGGGTTTGGCTGAGAGCCTTGCAGACCCTAGTTGGTCTTTAGGATTCAAGTGGTCAGTAATTACCAACAATGCCACATGGAGGACTGAGCAAGCTTTCCGGGGCACTTTTCCAAAATAAGATGGTAGTAATGTTAAAAACCAAGAAGACTTAGACTATTCTATGTGACAAAGTGAAATTAGGAGTTAGCATTTCTCCAGATTTGGGGCTTGAATGATCCCTTGTGGCTGTCAACACCAATCAGACCAGAAAAAGTCTCCTTCTCACACTGATACTAAATCTGAAGTTAATTCACTTTGTTGGGTGTAGTCTTAGTGTGACACAAAAGAAAAAAAAAATTAAGCCTGGAGCCAGAACATCTGGGTTGAAGTCTCAGTTTTGTTCTTATTAGCTATACATTCACAGGTAAGACACTTGACCTCTCTTCAGCCTCAGTTTCCTCAAATAATTATATATTACCATGTAGCAATGATATTGTTGTGAGAAAAAAACATTTTGTAAATGATAAAGTGCTACAGACATGTTTTATTTGGATAATTTCCCTAATCTAAAGCACAGATGGCTTCCTGAAGAATCAGAAGTAAAAAGCAGCAACAGCAAATATCTCGCTTAAGTCACTGGCAATGCATTTACTCATTCATTTTCTGCTGTGGGTTTGCTCTGATTTTTACACATTCAAATGTCAACAAATCAACAAACATGTAACAGGGTCCATCTGTATACAAGGTTCTATTCTGAATGCTGTAGAGGGATATAAAAATGAATAAGACCAAGTACTTTCATTTAGGATAGATTGAAAGATAGCAGAATCAGGTAGATTAATTGGATCGATTCCAGGTTGACTGTTTGGCTGGATCTCAAAGCAAAATCATGAACTGTTACACTGTAATCATGGAGCTATGAAACTTAAATGGTGGGAGGGTTGCAAGGAAAATTTGGCAACAGTAAAAGGTATCAAATGTTCTGTCAAGATTTAATTCTTTAAAAAAAAGATTTAATTCTTTATGTAAAAATAAATAAGCAATCCATCTCATTAGTTTGCAATTTTGCCTTCATTTTTAATACATAGTAAAATTACATGTATGCCAAAAATTGTTTTAAAATAAATTTCTTTATGATTTATTATCAATAAATGTTTGATCTATATAGCTGTTTTATATACCTACTTATGTGGGGTTGTGTAAAAATTTCTCACATGAAAAGGGGTCCACCCTAAGTAGAAAAAGTTTAAAAAGCCTGCTCTAAAGGACTATCCCTACGCTGAATCCTTAAAGATTCAAAAGACATACCAACCTATTTACCAAACATGCAAATGATGAAAGATTCAAGGTATAGTTAAACATGCTGGATGAGGATCTTGTAAAATATACCTTGTACCCTTAGTAAGGGTACACCTACTACATCTGATTTAAGAAATCCTGTGTAAAGGTACATATGACTTAGTTCATGTGAAAAATACTTGGGACTTTTATTGGACTGAATATTCAAAGCAAAAAGTATGAAATGCAGTCACAACAATTAATGTTGGTCAGTTAATAAGCACTTTTTAAGCATCTAGTATGTGCCAGGCAATATAATTTTGGGATGTTTAAGAATGCCAAGGTGATAAGTAAGTAAGGTGATGATCTCATTGAATCTTTGCTCTGGTCAGACCCTATATTGAATATTGTGTCCAAGTGTGAGCATCACATTTTAGAAGGGGCAATGACACTGAAACATGTCCAGAGTTAAAGGAGAGCATGCCATACTAGAATTAGTTGAAGAGCCTGGGAATGTTGAGACTAGGTAAGGAAGACTTTGGCAAGAAATGATAAAAATACATTTCAATATTTGAGGGATAGTCATGCAGAATGACTGAAATTGTTCTATTTAGCTCTAGAGAGTAAAGACCCTAAGTTTTAGGAAAACAGATTATCAAAAGTAGAATGGGACTGCTTTAGGAAATAATGTGTTTCCCAATCCCTGGGAGGTCTTCAAATGGAAGATAAATGACCACCGGCGCCATAGGTTAAAGAGAATTATTTCTCAGATATGATTAGACAGACAACCTCTAAAGTCACTTCTAATTTTGAGATTCTATAATTACAACCTAATGGGAAACTAGGTGGTATAGTGGATACAGTTTCAAACCTGGAGTTAAGAAGATTGATTTTTCTGAGCTTAAATGTATCTATCTACAGGAACTTACTATCTCTGTGACTTTGGGTAAGACCATTTACCTCAATTTCCTCATCTGTAAAATAAGTTGGAGAAGGAAATGGCAAATCACTCCAGAATTATTTGGAGGATATAAATACAAATAACTGATGCTTGAGAAGATGATAATTTTAACTCCTTCAAACAGATCACACAGAAAAAAAAGTGGAGCTCTCAAGGAGTTTGGGGTGATAGGCTAGGAAACACTGAGTAGAATATGGCTGTATCACGTGACTTTTTTTATCATTTGTATCATTTTATTTTTTTTCTTTTTTTATTTAATAGCCTTTTATTTACAGGTTATATGTATGGGTAACTTTACAGCATTAACAATTGCCAAACCTCTTGTTCCAATTTTTCACCTCTTACCCCCCACCCTCTCCCCCAGATGGCAGGATGACCAGTAGATGTTAAATATATTAAAATATAAATTAGATACACATTAAGTATACATGACCAAACTGTTATTTTGCTGTATAAAAAGAATCAGACTCTGAAATATTGTACAATTAGCTTGTGAAGAAAATCAAAAATGCAGGTGGGCATAAATATAGGGATTGGGAATTCAATGTAATGGTTTTTAGTCATCGTCCAGAGTTCTTTCTCTGGGCGTAGCTGGTTCAGTTCATTACTGCTCCATTGGAAATGACTTGGTTGATCTCATTGCTGAGGATGGCCAGCTCCATCAGAACTGGTCATCATATAGTATTGTTGTTGAAGTATATAATGATCTCCTGGTCCTGCTCATTTCACTCAGCATCAGTTCATATCACATTACTTTCAATATAAGCTCAGACCCTTAGATAAGTTCATATAAAAGATTTATGAACTCTTAATTGCTTTGCTATAGATGATCTGAACCTCAGATGAAGTCCAGTAATTGTGTCACCTGTGCTGTGGAACAAATATTCCTAAATACTGCTCCTAGTAACTAATTTTTTTTTCTTTTACATCATAAGACCCACTTTGAAATGTTCCTGTTATTATGAGTTGTACTTTTTATAAAATTATTCATATTGCTTTATCTTTTATTATTTGTATTAACTCTGCCTCCCCCCACCCCCAACTGCTCCTCTTCAGTACTACTAACATTAGCATTGTTATAAGAGTATTTTAGAAGCAGGATGTCCCCTAGAAAAAGTCTGGGACTTTGTTACTAAGGGACCTAGTAGAAATAGCATCGATTTTATGTAGGTTGGATTTATTTTTCTTTAAGGGGACAGGGAAGTCCCCTTAGCATTATCACTGATTTAGCCCTCTGGCTATCAAAAGTATAAAAGGTCTAGTCTATGGAGAGCTAGTGTGGGACATTTTAGCAGAACTGTACTATCCTAAAAGAACACCTTTTTGATCTAAGGGGTTGAATGATTTGATAAATTCTGAAGAAGAATGAAGTAGCACTTTACACCTTAGTATTCTTTTTAGCCAAGATTGTATCCTTGTAAATCTCATTATTAGTTAAAAAAAACATTTCTTATTGAATTTTATGGCCCATGAATGTCTCACTGCATTTTAAGCTTGAACCTGAATCTCTGTACTGACCTAAGATAGGTCCACAGTGATGTAATATAATCCTATAGAACTACCTATCCAATTTATTAAATAATGCTACTATTCATAACCATAATTTAAGAGCTGTTCCTTAATCTTATCCTGCTGTCTCCTGATCCATACAATGAAGGAGGTTCTACCTCTCCTACCTGGATATTACTCTCATTTTTTCTCTACCTTTAAAAATCCTCCACGTTCAAGGCCAACTCAGGAGTCATCTCTCTCACTAAAAAATTCCATGATAGAAGCAATTCTTCCTTCATCATGCCCAACTTTGTACTTTGGTGCTCATTTACTTTATCCCACACTTTGTATTATACACATTATGTAATGTTCTGTTGTATCTTATAATGTTATATTAAATATGCATATACATAGTGTTTTGAATGTTAGAATTTGGTACTTAGTTCAACTGCTTTACAAGTAAGTTAACATTCACCCAAGGTCATGCACAGTTAATTAGAACCAGAATTTATTACTAGATTTTGCAAGTCTTCTGCTGTTTTTTGACTCTACTCCACTACAATAGTCTTTCCTTTTACATGTGCTATGTTCTACATATAGTCTATAAGCTTCATGAGGGCAAGGACAATTGTTCATTGATAGTTCTACACTAAGGCCCTATAGTTTGATAATCATGGTGCCCAGCACTGTAGCTTACACATAGGAGGTCGGTAATCAGAGTCTGCTAAATTCAGAAGGATCAGGAATGACAGTCATTCAAAGGGGAAAAAAAAGGATAAAAAGATCTCGGGTTCTATGGCAACATTAGAAAAGGGGGAGCTTAGTTGTTCAAACAGTTCAGGGAAAAGGACTAAATCTAAAGTCCCTTTTCTTTTTTTTTCCATTGCTTGAATCATTTTTGAAATACTGCTATTGCAAGGGCTGCATGATGCCATTCTCTCCTGTGTTTCCCAGAAAAGTCTGTTACCCTGGCAACTAGCTTCTAAGTGTAATTGCTGCATTCTTATCTCATGTTAAAATTTTTAGCTGAGAGCAGAGGCTCTGAGAGCCTAATGCAGCTCAGATTCCCCAGACTTAACCTCAGCAAACAAATTCAGTCACCATGAAAGTCACCTAGAATGCCCTAGCATGAATGCCCATTTGCTTTGATTATTGTATGCAAAAACAACGGGCTAGAGTTTGTACCCATACCCTGGCTGGGCCTCCCACCTCCTTAGACCTGGTTAAGATCACACTTGAGACAACTGAGCATCTAACCAGATACCTGTGGGTTTCTGTGTGCCTTCTATGTGCCTATATACCTATGTACCTCTTGGCCAATGGTAATAAAAGGACCTGGTAACCCTTAGAAACCCTGTCTTATAAATTACTTATGGTTAAATGACTGTATATATTATTCTGCCCTTAGGCAAGATGCTTCACTTCTGAATCTGTTTCTCAATTTAATTCAATAAACATTTATCAAGCAATTTATCATTTAATGTAATAAACTATAATAAATAATAATAATAAATAAAAATGATTTATTAATTAAATGTTTATCATTTATATATAATATAAATATTGGTTTATATTTTATATAATTTATAAATAATATAAATATTATTAAATATAAATAAATGAGAATGGAATAATAAATAAAATAAAAATAATGAAATATAAAATATGTAATAAAAAATAATGTCATAAACATTACAAATATTCACTAATTCACTCTGCAATCACTAACTATGTGCCGATTGGGTACAAAGCATGGTGTTAGAGGAGCTAAAAAAAATTTAATTAAGGTCTGGTCTCTATCTTCAAGGATAGAACAAAGACAGACATAAAAAAACAATAATATTCAATAATATCTAAGTACATTAGAAGGGTGCAAATAAAGTTTGTAAAAGAATGTGATTACTGACATGGTTGCCATAGAAAGTTTTATGAAGGAAAGGACCTTCTTTGCAGTGAATTTCTTAAGAGTTGCTATAGTCTTATTTCATATTAAGTCTCTGCTCTCAAGGAACTAATAACTTAACAATATGATGAATAATATGGATACATGAGTATAATACAAGATAAAATGGGGCAAGTGCAAAAAAGAGTTCTATGGAAGTCTGTAAATGGAGAAATCAGATGGGGAGTTCAGGGAAAGCTGGGAGAAGACAGTATCAGATCTAAGCCTTGAAGGAAGGGAATCTAGATTTCAACAATGGAAAGCTAGTTGTCTTGGCAAAGGGGGCAGATAGCCTGGGTGAATTCAAATAAATAGAAGTAAAAATGAAATGGTGTGCATAGTACTGAGCAGTGGTCAAAGAGGGAGAAGACTAAGAAAAAGTCACTTGACTTAGAAATTAATGAATAACTGGTAAAATTAGAACAGTTTCAGTCGGAGGGATCAAAAGCTAGATTGTGAGGGTTTTAGTTGGAGGAGAGGAAATAAGAGGTAAGAAGCACAGATTCCCTTTTCCAGAATTTGTAAGAAAGAGAGCACAGTGGAGTAAAGGTTTTCTTTTTAGAATAGGAGAGAAGCTAAACAAATTCATAGGCTGGAGGAGTCAGCCAGAGGAAAGATTGAAGAGAGGGGGAGGGAGGGAGAAAAAGGGAAAAAGAAAGAGAAGGGAGGAAGGAAAGAAGGGGGAATGAGAGAAGAGAGAGGGAATTAAAAGGGGAGAGAATGGAAAAAAGAGAATGAGAGAGGGGGGAAGGATAAAAAGAGGAAGGGAAAAAGAGCTAAAAAAGCAAAGATGGGAAGTTACCTCTTCCCATCAGTTTAATTGTGTCCCTCAAGGACACAATTAAAAGAGTTGGTCTTGGCAAGAATCAATGACACCTTTTGTCAGGAAATTATAGTAAAATAAGAGACTGTAAGGGAAGAATGATTTGGAGGGACTTTCTGATGTGATATGAAGAAGCTGGAGTCTCAGAACAAATGACCTGGCTCAACTTTCTCAATAAATAGGAGAATTGGAGTTGAAAATGTGGAAGGAAGTTGCATAAAGACCTGAGAAAGGAAGATTTGTTAACAGATGAAGTAGAGAAATACAAGCAAGAGTCAATTAGAATAAATAAATAAATAAATAAAACTGCCAGGCAGTAGGGAGGGCCCAGTTAAGTTTAGAGAATGACTTTATTGTGGACCCAGTTGGCATAGTTATATAACTTCCTCAAATTGCATTTAGTAGTACAAGGAAAGGAATAATAAAGAGGAGTAATTGTTGGGGGGGGGGGGGGGGGGGGGGGAAGGGAAACAGTAATTGCAGATCTGGATTTGGCAAATCATGAATAGCAATAAAATAAAGCCATAAGTAATTTGAGGATAGAAGACAATGTCTACTTGAATTGGTTAGCTACTGCTTCAAGTCTTTGAAGGTGAAAACTGAAACTGAAATGCAAGTCATTGAAGGGAAACAGGGATGTGCAATAGCAGTTCATAGTTGGTACAAACAGATGTAGTAAGAATTAGGGGGTGAGATGGATGAAAGGATTTCTGAAAATCACAAACTTCAGAATTCTAATGTAGAAGCCACACAGTTTTGTGATGGTAAAATCAAGGATGTAATAATAATTTTGGTGTATAGCTGATAAAGTGAAGAGAAGGTTCATTCATTTATAAGACCTCCCAGGACCTCCCTTCTCCCAATAATGGACCCCAGTCTGGGTTCAGTCCTGAGAGAGTCTGGTCTCAAAAGAGAGGGGTTAAGTTTTTTTGTTTATTTGTTTTTTCTGTCTCTGACTAATGGTGTAGAACTCTGAGAACAACTTCTTAAATAAAGCTTAAGAATGTCTCAAGCTCCCCTAAATGGACTAATTGGGTCCCATCAATGTAGAAAATAGGATATGGGACAGCTATTTATTTCCTTCAAACAAGAGAAATGATTAAAGTACAAAACACTCAAATAAAATGCATTGTGGCAACAACTTAAAATATGAAACAGCAGTTTGTAACTTCTTTTGTAGTTTCCTGGGAGGTTGATATTTAAAACATTAAAAGATTTGTAACACTTAGTGTAACAGCTGATTTTAATTAATTAGAGTCTCTGCTGCCCAGGAATCTGAGCTTCCAGTACCAGTCTAAACTATTTTCTATGATGTCACATCTCTCTCAGCCAGAGCTCTGCCTTGGGATGAAGAGAGAACTCAAAGTAGTTGCTGACACTTACTACTTTCTAGTTCCAGTGCTTGGCCTTGGCCCAGACTCAATCCACAGTAGGTCTGTCATGGAGAGGGATAAAAGACTGAAATAGCTTCTCCAAACTGGTGTGATGCTCAGGATTAGAAGCCTCCTCCATCTCATGACCTGTGTTCACACCATGACCACAGTAACCTTCCTGAGCACCATGACAATCTGAAGGAGCTATCTGCCACCAGAATTCTAACTAAAATTTTGGTGATGATTTTTGTCCATATTAGGTACTTCTGCAGCTAATCACTACCATCTGCATTCCTATTCCCTGTGATAAGAAGCAATGTATTATAATGGAAAATGTCTGGAATGTGAAGTCAGGAGATCTGCATTCAAATCTTGAATACAAATTTATGTTTTTGAATTATGTCTCATATGTCCTTGAAGAAGCTATTTCTCTAAGCCTTAACTTTCCTCTGGAAAATAGGGGAATTTAGTTAGATGGGGCCTCTGGGATCTTTTCCAGCTTGATGACTATGGTTATAGTGCCTAACATATGGTAAGTTTTTTGATATACTTGCTGGCTGACTAATTGATCTAAATGGCCTGCTTGAAAACCCATTTTTCTTGCCATTTATTCCACAACTTATATCCCTTTTCCAGTTGCTATCTTCCTGGGCTCCATCTTCTTCCTTCTACAAAAGCCTCTGAATTCTTAGCCTATTGTTTAAGAAAATCTACCTTAATCTTAGATCTCTTCCTTTTATACTCCCTTCGAGTACTCCCAGGAATCTAGTTTTCTCTTGAATAAGATCAATAGTTGATATCCTTTCCCATTGTTAGCCATTCCTCTCTCATATTCCCTAACACAGTAAAAAGAAAGAAGAAGCTTTAAGTCATTTACTTTGTCAGCCTCAATTTCTTCTTCGGTAAAATGGAAATAATAGTGCCTATCTTGCAGTGTTGTTTTGAGGATGAAATGAGATGATAAGTGTAAAGTGTTTTATAAATGTTAGCTGCCTCTCTCTCCTCCTCCTCCTCTCATTCTTTTCACTGTTACTTCCAGATCCACTCTTTACTCCCATCACTCAGTTACTTCACCTTTCCAAGTATATTTAATCTGTTTATCTCCTTCCTGTTATCTTATTTCCAGGTTGTGTTCCTTTCATTCTCAAAGAATTCGGTGATTAGGTACTTAGTCGTCCTCTATACTCCATTCTATTTCTTTATCTTTGCTGACCTCAACATCCAGCTGAATATGTCCTTTCAAAACTCCCAGATTCTTTCATGAATGTCCTTTTATAGTCAACCAGATAAGAAAAGTCAGGCTCAGGGAAGTAAAACATTTCCATGTCACACAGCAGGTTTGTGACACACTCAGAATTAAAAATTCCTATTCGCTTTCTGTCTCATAGTCCAGTGTTCTTTCTATTCTACCACAATCTACTTGACAGTCAGTCCCCCTCCCTATCTATTCCTTTTGCCTTCTCTCTCCAGTTTTATGACAAAAGATTTCTATTTTTCAATGTTTGCTTCTATTTCTATCTTTCTGTTAGGTCAACTTCTGTCTTTCTCTCTCTCTACCTGAGTATAGTAGCACAGAAAATATAGCATTCTGGACTACATACAAAACCTTTTAAAAATTCCAGGGGAACAAGCAGTATAAAGTATCTGATATAGCATATATTGGATTAAACATATTTCTACCATGCTTAACATATTTTGGACTACTTGCCATCTAGGGAAAGGAGAAGAAGTGAAGGAAAGGGGGGGGGGGAGGATTGGAACACAAGGTTTTGCAAGGGTTAATGTTAAAAAATTATCCATGCTTATACTTTGAAAAATAAAAAGCTTTAATAAAAAAAGTATTTGATACTGATAAGAACATAAATTTGTATTCTAAGCATAAGTTAAAGTAGCAGTAACACATAGAAAAAAAGCAGATCCAATAAATTTCAAGTATCTCCTCTAATAGCAATATAATTAGCAGAAAGATGTGTGTGTGAAATATATATATATATATATGTATGTATGTATATGTATACATAATTAAAATATATACACACATACATATATATATTTATCTTCAGGGTCATCTATATCCATCTTGCTGTACAGCTCTGGCTACCTTCTTGAGATACTTAGCTCCGTGAATGAACTAAGACCTGAATAGTCCCTAATGCATCCACAAGACCCTGTGGCATAGCACATTAAAAGGCTAGTAGATATCATGCAATAAAATAATCCACTAATTATGATTTCTATGGAATTGATCCCAAGTGTTAAAATACATGCAAACCAGTATGTCTTATAAGTTGTATGACACATTGTTCCTTTATTATCTATAATTAATGTCCCAAACTTGCAGTTTTTGTGATGATTGTGTTCATTAGTTTACTGTTACAAAATGAATTTTTGTTATTTCTTCTAATATTGTCCTCAATTATTTTCTTGTTGCGTATTAAAGCTTTTTATTTCCAAAACATAAGCATAATTTTCACCATTCAATCTTGCAAAACCTTGTGTTACAAATTATTTCCCTTCCTTTCCTAGATGGCAAGTACTCCAATATATGTGATGTAATGCCAGAGAAACTGAGCACAACAGAGATTAGAGAGTATTTAATAATTTAATGGAGAGATTTACTGGGACCAAATGGATCGGTTTGGTCCCAGGGCTGAATGAGACTATCATCTCAAAGAATCCAGCAGCGAATGTCAGATACAAGATTCTTTTATAGGGTAACAAGAACAATGACATAATAGGGGAGGTACCTGGATGGGGATGACCTAATGGGGGGAGGCACCTAGGATAACATAATGGGAGGTATGAGAGGCTCTTGATATTCTAATGACATCTAAAATGGATAAAGACCTTTATCCCATTGAACATTAAGAGGGAATGATTATAATCTGAGGCAGAATAACTGAATAGGACAATTAGGGAAACTGGGTCAGGTCAGGACATTAAAAAAGAACTGTGGCACAACAGTTAAACATGTGCAATTCATTCTTCTATACATTTTCCCACAAGTATCATGCTGCACAAGAAAAATCAGATCAAAAAAAAATAATGAAAAAGAAAACAAAATACAAGCAAAACAAAAAAAAAAAGGTTGAAAATACTACTTTATGATCCATACTTAATCCCCAACAAATGGCTCTCTCCAAAACAAGACCATTGGACCTGGTAGAAAAGAGCCACATCCATCAGAACTGATCACTGTATAATCTTGCTATTGCCATGTACAATGAGCTGGTTCTACTCATTTCACTTAGCATCAATGTTCCTGTATGTCTTATAATTAATAGGTAGCTTGCCATGGTAGAAAGAGCACCAGGCAAAATGTTCTTCCTATGAAGGTCAGTTATGTCATTAGAATCACAAATTCATCTTGAAAAGGATTCATGGACTCTTAAAAACCTAGGGACTAAGTAGAGCTTAAAGTAACCTCAGAAATATGGATTCTGAAGATCAAAAAGGCAATGACTGGTCTTAGATAATATAGCTGGAATCTTCAGGTTTTCCAGTGATAAGACATTATCTGTTAATGAAGAAATCACAGAATGTTAGACTAAGAGAGACTTAAAGTCTATCTGACTTATCTTTTTCAGGAAACTTATTTTGCCCAGACCCAATCATGAAGATTTTAAGTGGCAGTACAGGGATGCAAACTCAAGCATTTTGATACCAGATGTAGGGTTATCTCTACTACAACATCTGCATCCAATTCTACTTCTAGATAGTTTTAAATGGGTAAGAATTTTTCCCCTGTATAGAGTCTAGATATTACTTGTTATCATTTGATTATTTTCCCCCTGAAATCAAACAAAACCTGAATTCCTTTTCTATATGATAACATTTGTATCATGTTTTAGAAGTGATGTTGGCAAACTAATACAATCAGGGGTGGAAGTGTCATGAAGGAACTGGAATCAAACAACCAAAAACCATGAATGTTAAAAAGATAAAAGCACATATAAAAAGGGAGAGTTACAAAAACAGATTAGAAAACTAAAGAAAAAACAAATAAGAAAAAATAAGGACATAAATAGCTTTTCAGAAAATTTAGATATGATAAATCATACATAATATTTTTTAAAAAGAGATTTTCATGTTCTTTTTTGGCCCCAGAGATCAGCAGGAAGCAGCATTGACAGAAGTTGCATAAAAGCTAGAATAGCTGTTATAAGGCAATCCCAGTTATTTTTTTCCTTTAACAATAGGCTGCTCAAGGAAATTAGTTCACCCTCATTGAATATTGTTAATCAAAACTTAAGTTATGTGTCACATAAGAACCAAGCACATCCTCTGAAGTCCAAATTAAGTTTCACCTACTCCATTAAAATATCCTTAACTTCTCTACTTTATACTGATTTTGGCCTTTAAATTCTTATTGTTCTGTACCATGGAGAGATGGCACAGTGAATATAACATCTGAGTTTAAATCTAGCCTCAGATTTACCAGCTATGTGGAACCTGGACAAATTATTTAATCTCTGCCTCCATTTCCTAAGAGACATCCCAAGGTTAAGGTAAGGATCAAATTAGATAATAATTGTAAAATGCTTAGCAGAGTTCCTGACACAAAGTAACTGTATAAATGTTAATTATTATTATTATTGTTGTTGTTATATAAGAACTATTCACTAATGAGGATATATGCATCTGTTTTGCACTCTCATTTGTGCCAGAATTAGGATTAAGGCTAATTAGGCTTTTGAAGGGCAGATATAGTATCTTTTTTTTTTTCCTCAATGTTGGAGAGCTCATAGGCTTATAACCTTAGAATTGGCTTCTTTTATGCTGCATCACCAGTCTTCTTAGGTAGGATGTATCAATAGTTCAAGCCTTAGTCTCTTTGACTAATCAAATTACCAAGATAGGCATTGGGAAATGAATTAAGTAACAAAAGCAATAGATAGATAACTCAAATGATTAAATTCAACTAAAAACAATTATATCAAAACAGAATAATTTATAAAATGCTAGAACTACCATGAAAAGACATAATTCCCTAAAATACTTCATTGCAAAGTGCAAAATTATTTCAAGACTTGCACACAATTGCTTACAGTAGTTGACAGTAGAATCCACAGGAGGAAGTGCTCCTGTGTGCAGAAAGACCCTGAAAGACCCTGGTGGCAGTTCCTGATAACACGTTAACCTTCCCTTCTATGGTTCTTATCATGCACTGACTTGTTAAATAAAACATCATGTGTGCGTCCTGAAATATTTTTATATTTTCTGACAGCTTCTATCTGGTTCACAAGGGTGCAAACTTGTACTTGATATCACCCAATTTAAGGCAACAAAAAGAGAACAGAATATGAAAAACAAAAATGTCAGAAATGGTATTCTCAAAGTTTTGGTTTTCAAACCAGGCAAAATATTAAGGCAATCCAAAGAGTCAAAGCAGAAGAACAAAATAAATAACAGTAGTCAAATACTTTACTCCAAAATTTTGAGAAGCAAATATGTCAGAGAAAAGGGGGAAAAAAACCTCTTAAAGGGCAATATGGTTGAATCATTTCTGTGTTGCTTAGAAACACAACACAATGAAAAAATAACTTGAATCGAAGAACAAAAGCCTGCTCACTTTTAATATTATGAAAAAAAAAAAGAACATTTACCTCAAGGAAGGTGGCAAAAATTTTAGCTTCTTTGTAAAACTGAAAAGGAGCAGGTCTGGGTAAGATGTGTAGTTATTAGCTCAAACACTTCACAATGGTAACATGAATTACCAGCAAAGTATTTTATTAGTTTATTCTCAGACTTCAGCCTGATCCCATATTTCCTAAGAGATCATTTCTGTATTGCCAAAATAGAGAGCACCTCTATTACCAAAAAATGAGAACACCTATCTATAAATCCTGCAAACATAGGTTATAGTTGTATATTTAAGCACTCTATAAAATCTTCAGAACTTCTCTCCCTCCCCTCTTCCTCTCCCTCTCTTCTTCTCCCCTTCTCCCCCTTACTCTTCTTCTCTCCCCCTTTCTCTCTCTCCCTTCTCCTCTCTTCCCTGCCTCCCTCTCTTTCTTCCTCTTTTTCCCTGTCTCCAAAACAACAGATTGGCTGAAGTCCAGAAAGCTTTTAGGAGTATGAAGACATTAAATTTCTTATTGATTAATTTACTATTTGCTATGACATTTGTATTGTTTTTGTTGATCGTTACATAGCTTTTGAGTCAGTTTTGTTCTCCTGGCTTATTCATGTATAGAAAATATATAAAATAGACTCAAGTATAGTGAGAACACTACAACATTTGCTATCTGCCTAGAAAACTAGATGTTCTCTGTTTAAACTATGCCCCCAATATAATAATATGATGATGAATTGATGTAAAACAATGTAAAAGAGGGAGATAATTTGAACTCATTCTGGTTGTATCTAACCTTAAATCTATTATCATCTCCTCTATATAGCACTAAGAATAATTTCCAAGTTAAAGAGAGAATCTGGGCAAAACATTTTAATAATCACAATTTACACAGATGATATCAAACTATATGATCCCAATGAAAAATACATTTAAAAGTTTCTTTTGTCTCATGGGATCTTTCTCCAATGATATCAAAATTAGAATTGAACTTGTTAATTGTAAATACTAAATATATGCCAAGGAAAGAGAGAAATGACAGAATTTCAACCTGAATTCACATTGAGGCAATGAATAAAAATTAATTCCTATAAATTAGCTTGGTATCATCTAGTCAAAATACCTTAAACATTAACTAATGATAGCAAGGAGAAGGCTGGGGGTTGAGGAGATATTGAGAGATTTATTTACTTCTGAAAATCAAAGTTAAATGGGAAGAACAAGTTTCAAACAATAAATTCATAGGCATTCAAGTCTCCTGGGTTGAAAATTTAGATCAGCCATTTATTATTCCATTTATTGCCTGAATAATCCTGGGAAGTTCACTTAATCTCTACAGACCTCAATTTCCTCATCTGTAAAAAGTTAAAGTAATAACCTCCAAAGCTCCTTCCAGCTAGATCTAAATCTGTAAACCTAGAAGCAATACCAATGAATGCATGGTTTCAAAACTAAAAAATGGACCATTCATAATTGGAAGGTATTTTAATAAAAACACAAGACCCTAAGATAGCTATAAAAATATTAACATTTCCTTACCCCCAAAGAGAACAAAGATTAATAGTATTAAAGCATATAATAAGGTGATAGGTGGAGCAGTGGATAGAACACCAGTCCTGAAGTCAGGAGGACTTGAGTTCAAATCTAGCCTCTAACACTTAACATTTCCCAGCTGTGTGACCCTGGGCAAGTCACTTAACCCCAATTACCTCAGGGGAAAAACAACAACAACAACGTATAATTAAAAAGGTGAAAAACCCTACAAAAATGCTGCTGGAATTCACAGACATTACTTCAACAATCAATAGTAAAGAATGAACAGAGGTTTATAAAACTGCACTGGTTAAAATGTGATTTATTGCTGGATAGAGTTTATGAAAGAGCCAAGATCCAACAATGGAACCAAAAAGTTTTCCAAGTAGGCCTCACTTACAGGAACTCAACCAAAACAATTGTATGTGAAGAAAGAAGTAAGGAATAAATGTCTAAAACATATAGATTTGTTTAGAAAAATAGACGGGTTCAAGATATTCAGCATGTAGTCATTACCAAAAGTGACAAAAAGCTTATTCTTAAAGGGCCCAGATTTATTATTGTTGCAGATTATTCAAGGAAATATTATATATATATATGTATATATAATATCATATATATGTATATGTAAATATATATAAAATATAAAATAAATATATATAAAAATATAAAATAAAAAAATAAATATATATAAAAATATAAAATAAAAAAATAAATATATATAAAAATATAAAATAAAAAAATAAATATATATAAAAATATAAAATAAAAAAATAAATATATATAAAAATATAAAATAAAAAATAAATATATATAAAATATATATATATATAAATATATATAAAATCAACATATTATTACACGTTCCAAAAACTTAATATTTAACCAAATGCTCAAAGACAGAATCAGGCAATTAGAATTATACCATTAAAAGTCTACTTCATACAGTGTCAAATCTCTGCACAACAAATACTGATCCCTCCAACCTACCCTTGAAAATCTGACAAGCAATCACTGAAATTGGAATATTATTACAAATAAAACTAATGCTCACAATCATATAGACATAATATTGATCCATAAAAATTTAAATGTTTTAGTGCATACCATTTTACTGAATATTTAATATTCAATCTACATGTAATAAAAAGCTTTTAAAATATAGGAATCTAGTGGGAGAAATGAAGACCATTGGGGAACATGATGAGGCACATCTCATCCTATTTGCTACTGACTGACATTGTCCCAAAGGTACTTTCAGTGAGCCTAAAGAATATACATTTATATTCCAATTATAAATTTTTTAAAAGCAGATATTTTATTTATGTAATTGTCCACAGAACAACAAAAGAATAAGCAGAGAACTGCTTATCCCAAGCCCATTTTATCTGTGTATTATCCAAAAAAAAAAAAAAGATGATTAAAATTACTATCATCTAAATAGTGCTTTAAACTTTGCATAACAATAAATTCATTTCAATCTCACTATGAATTTGTGAAGTAGCTACCCTCAGGCATTATTATCTGCATTTACCAGAGAGAAACCCAATTAAAAGACAGTCAGAAATCCACCCATAATGACACAGCTGTTTATGAGGTAGAATTGGAATCCAGGATTATTCTGACTTCCAAGTACTCTATCTACTGTGACATATTGCCTCCCCATCAGTGTCCTTTTTTTTTAAAAGAATTTCAGTTACTTCGTGATCAAGAGAAAGAAATGACAGGGAGATAATAAAATGAGAAGTGACAGGGGGGGGGGGGGGGGGGAGAGAGAGAGAGAGAGAGAGAGAAATACAAAGAAAGAAAAAGAGAAGAAAAGGAAAACTTCCCTCACAATCTGCATCCCAATCTACCCAAGTAAGAATGTTAGTGACCCAACAGTTAGCTCTTCCATACATTTACTCATATGTAAGTATAATAAGCTCCTTAATGCATATTATTTTAGGACTCTGAATTGTAAAAGTTACTCTCATGGTTTCATGACAATGATCCAATTACATTCAAAATAATAAGTGCCAATTTCATATACACACTGAAGCATCATAACATAATGATCTTGGAGATTTCAATAATTTGCTCCAGCATTATTTTCTGATTTGAAATTAAGACTACCCAACTCAATCCAGGCCATTCTTCAGATCTTTTTTTTTTTAATCAGTAGAAGAAAACTTAGAAGCAAATTTTATTATTTCTGATATAATGCAAGCCTGTTGAGAGTAAGACTCCACCCCTTCTCTGTCTGTTTCTCTCTTTCCATCCTTTCCTCACTTTTATCCTCCTCCACCCCTATCTTTATATCACTTAGCACCTGCAGAGTGTCTGGTATGCATATATAGTAGATAGATGAATACATTTTTCTTGAATAAATAACCCCTGCTGTCTCTTTTTCCACAATTACTTTCTGGCAAAAGGACAAACTTCTTTAACACAATGTCAGATGGAAAATGAGAGTCAGGGATACCCTAAATTTATTAGATAATTATGTAATCTTTCAGTACTATTATCTGTGGAGAAAAAATTTTTTTAAAAAGTTGATCAAACTTAATTATAACATGCATAATTAGTACGTAATTTAAACCACTAGTTCATTTTTAGTGTTCAACTTCTGCCAAGAGAGTCTCTGTCCAGCAATTTATCAGTCTCCTCAAAGAGAAGAGACATTTGCTTGTTCTGAAACTTAGGGTCAGAGAACCACATAATAACAGGGATGCAATGAGAGGGGTATTAGAGATGATCTTACTTTATAGACAAGAAAGGGTTCAGAGAGATTAAGTAATTTACCTAAGGATAAACAACTCAATCATTGGCAAATTTCCTGATTTAATCAAGTATTCTTTTCATTATCCCTCCTCCCCAAGTTCCCACATCAACTTCACTAAAGACTAAGAAGAAGGCATCTATTCAAATATTTAAACAATTAACTACAGAAAACCAGATTTTTCTGACATTAACTTTTCTACTTTTTTTGAGGGAAATGAGATGGCTAAAAAAAAAAAAAAAAACAAACCTAAAGTATTACAATTGGATCAGAGTTCAAAGTATTGGGTTTAAGTGCATAACCACAATTTTTAAAATATATGACTTTGGACAAGTCACTTTGGGGTTCTAAGCCTCACTTTTCTTATCATTTAAATGAAGACAGTCGATTAACTCTTTTTTTTTTTTTCCTGAGGCAATTAGAGTTAAGTGACTTGTCCAGGGTCCATAGCTAGGAAGTGTTTGCGTCTGAGGGCAAATTTGAACTCAGGTCCTCCTCACATCAGGGCTGGTGCTCTATCCATTGCACCATCTAGTTGCCCCAGATTAACTCTTAAGATTCATTTCCATTTCTAACATTTTGTAATTTGAGAATTTGTAATTCTCTACAAAATAGAGAATTTGTAAGTTCTCTTCAAACACAACTACTCCCTGAATACAAATTAGACATATTCCCCATAGCAATGACTTTTACACCCTTTTCTTTAGAAGCTGTAGAAGTACAGAATTTGGGGAAAGAAAGACCTGGATTAAAATCCACTATTACATTTGGATAGGTCCCTCTCCAAAACTCAACTTCCATATCTATGAAATAAAAAGCCTTTAATGCTCCTTCAAATTATAAATTTAGGATCCTCAGCCAATAACATCACTGACGCCCCCTAAGAGTTCTATGATTCTAAGTTTCCTTTAGGCTTGAATACTCTCTGTTCTGTGTTTGAAAACTTTTAAATCTATGATCCCATGTTTCTGTGATAATTAATGCAAAATATATTGTTTCAGTTTTCGTGGAGAGTCTCATTATCAGACAAAAAAAAAAAAAAGAAGTCACAAAAGCATAGTGAGGTTAGAACCAAGTGGACAAAGATGAATCTAGTATTCAGGGGTCAGGTGTGATGAGTGAGCATCCAAAGAGAGGAAACAAGTATGACAATCTAGGAGATACTGAACAAGAAGCTATCACATAGAGGTTAAGTAGACAGACCCCAGCATTTGAACTTAGGCTATCAAGGGATAAAATCCAGTCATAATGAACTCCTTCATTCCGAAGAAATATCCTTCCTCTTCAGACAAGAATCAGTCCCAGAACAGAAAAACGGTCTGAAGGCCCCAAAGCAAGTGAGAATGCCTGGCTAATGTGTAGAATTTGCAAGAGGTAACAAACCCCTGACAAAAAAAGAACACAAAAGCATGCTTTGGCCATAGATAGACCTTGGAGAGAACCTTGGAGAATACTCTTGGCTAAAATAGAGGGGCAACACACTCATGTGAAAGGGAAGGTGGGAAGAATCTCCCTCATGGTTTCACCAGGTGCTTAAAATTACAGTCACCAGAATCACCTTCTTTAAGCGAGAGGGGAGGGCAAAAAACAAATTTGGCCCACTTTCCTATTTTGCTTGAGGCCAGTGGCCCTGTTCCTCGGGGAGGCAAAGTAAAGTAGAAGGAAACCAGGCCAAGGAGAGGAGGAATGGGGTTATTTGAAGGCCACTCCCTCTAAATGAAAACAAAGTTCAAATGTCTCAATAAGGAAAATTCCAAACTGAATGGCCCCCAAAGTAAATGTGTCTGACACATTATATTAGCAGATTCCACATTAATAAACACAACTTTGAAAATTTATACGGGCTTGGCAGGATGACAAACATTTGGCAGCAAGATAAGGAACAAAGATATGTCAAAAATGTAGATTGTTCAGGCTTCAGAAGGCATTCTGTGAAATGTCAAAATTGCCTATACTCTGTTTTTTCCCCCCACCTCTATCAGCCATGGTAATTAAATCAAAGTCATAACCAGTCAACCATGTTGCTAGGGCAGGAGGATCTTGACAACAGAGCTAATCAGTGGCAACAGCCCATTGGACAGCAGTATTATGTAGCCTTTATTCCCAAACCACAGTAAAGCAGGCACTCGGTTGGTCAAACCAAAACTAAAATAAACAGCTAAGCTGTCTAAACAAGGCTGCGTTTGTATGCCGAGTATCAGGTTCTCCCCCAAGAACATTTTGTTCTTCATTTGTTTGTCTATTGCCTGAGGTCCATAAACATGGTCTGACAGGACTGAGCCCACCCCAATGCTGAAAAAAAGATTCTATTTGTTGGAAGAGAATTAACGTTTACTAATCCAACTCCAGGGAATGCCAGAATATTCCAGGGCAACAGCCTGGATGCAGATCAGCTTCCAGAGTAGACCCGGGGGACTCAGTTATATAGCCCTTTTTTGATTCTGCCATCTGATCAATCTGGGCAGCAGAGGGCATACAGCGCTTGGGCTGGCACTCTGACTTATTATAGGCCCAGACATAAAATTCTAAAATGTCTCTCTCATTTGAATATGTATTCAATAAAGATTTATTAAGTGGTTACTTTCAGTCAAATCCTGAGGTGGGCACTGTAGGAAGTACAAAATGCAGATTAAGACATAACCCCAAAGTCTAAAGGGCAATTCACAGGCACAGAAAATTATGTTAGGATAATTGCTGATAAATGTATTGAAGGAGTCCAAAAACTGGAATAGAAGCATGATAGAGTGGGAAAAAGCCAGGATTTATAATCAGAGGATCTCTGGGTTTGAAGTTTAGCTTTGCTCTTTATTACCTGGATGGATATGAGCAAAAACATCACCTTTTTGGGTTGTCAGTTTTTTCTGTAAAAAGAGGTTGAACTAAATGACTTCTAAAGTCCCTTCCAACTCTTGTTCTTAAGATCCTAGGACACACAGTGCCGTTGATTGGGGATTAACTAAATGTTCTGTGTGCCACATGGATATTGTTCTTCAGTTCTTTTCAATTTAGTCCAACTTTTTGTATCCTTGTTCAGGGTTTTCTTGGCAAAGATACTGGAGTGGTTTGTCATTTCCTTCTCCAGCTCATTTTATGGACAAGGAAATAGGGAAACAGTGAAGTGACTTGCCCAGGGTTACACAGCTAGTAAGTATCTGAGGCCAGATTTGACCTCAGGAAGATGAGTGTACCTGACTCCAGGCTTGGCACTCTATACACTGTGGACCTAGCTGCCCTGGATTACATGGATGTAATAAAATATTAGTGTACCAGATGAAATAATGAATATTAAAAAATTCAGCGAAGCTTCGAAATAACTCTTATTAACTGATACAGACTAAAGTAGACTCATGGAAAGTACATGAAATGTCTGTTAGAATGAAATTGGAAAGAACAACAAAAAAGATGAACCTGAGTACTGTGTAACTACATTGTCCAAGTCTAGATCTGCAGAAAAAAAAAAAAAAAAAAAAACACAACAGTATTTCCCTCCCTTCTTTGCAGAGGTGGGAGGGATCTGAGTGAGGAATATTGAATATACAATCAGATGATCCAGTTGATGAGTTAGTTTGGCAGAAAGATTTTTTTCTTCTTTAGCTTTTGTTATAAGGGCATGCTCACTGGGTAAGTGTTTCATCAGAAATGAAGTTGTTGTTAAAACAAGAAAGATAACATTTAAACCTAAGTTAAAAAAAAAAAAAAAAAAAGAAAAAGAAACAAGAGACTATATAAAGTCCCAATGGAGGATGAAGGAAAGGAGTATAAGGAGGATTCAGGAAAGTGGCATTTAAATTGGACATAAAAGGCCCAAAGAGATGAACAAAGAGCTAAGATATGAGGGAGAGAGAGAGAACATTTTTTACATATTTGCTATGTGCCAGGTACTTGGAATACAAGTATAAGCAAGCAAAACAATTCTTTTCTAAGCAAGCAAAACAATTCTTTTCTAAGAGGGATTAACATTCTAACAGCAGAAGAAAAACAGAATGACATCTAGAAGGAGGGAATAGTAGGGGAAGGAACAGTCATTTATTAAGCACCTACTACATGCTAGGTACCATCATCTTATTTGATAATGGCTACCAATTTGAATTAATGTTCCTGAGGTAGAAAATTGGTTCCAAGTGAAATAAGCCAAAAGGTTACCATCACCAATCAGACACTAGGATTGTTTCAAAGGTAAAGTTAAAGGTCTTGGGGAAGAAAAAGGGATGGTGGCTGGGGCATAGGCTGAATGATTTGAAGTGGATAGGTAAGACAGAACATTCCAAGAACATCAGCAAGAGCTTAAAGAACAACATGGCACCTATTTAAGGAAAAAGAATAGTTCAGTTTGACTTGAGACAAAGATGAAAAGGTAAATATCACCAAGTTGTGCAAGATCTTCAATATCAGGATTTGAACTATACTTAGCAGGCAATAGGGAGCTACTGAAGATTTCTGAGCAGAGGAGTAACACAACCAAATCTATGTATAAGGAATATTAATCTGACAACAATATGAAGAAATGATCAGAAGAGGGACAGAATGGAAATGAGAGTCATAAAATACATGTTTCAGAGCATAAAGAAAATTCAAGTTATATGGTCTGTTTGATTTACTACTAAAAAGTTTCATAATCCAAGCAAGTCTCAGCCCTTAAAACTAAAAGGAACGGGTTCGTGTATGAGCAGGCATGGGGAAGAGGAGAACCATAGTTCTTTGACATTTGATAGCAATGGTAGGATTTGAAATATTATTCCTTCAAAAAAAACCCTGAAGTCTCAGAATCAGGAAATGGTAGCCAAAATGATTTTTACTTCCCCGGGTCACACAAAGGTGGATGGGAGAAACTACAATTTGCAACCTGAATGAGGCATTCATATTTTTTCCTCAGAACATAAAATCTACCCTCTTGCCTTCTCTCTTATTCCTATGCTCATATAATGTCCAACACTATGGTTCTCTTTGAGTTACAGGTAAAAAATGAAATCATTTCTGAAGTCCCATCTGTACCTAAGAAAATTATCATTACATATTTCTGTGTTTGGGGCATTGTTATAATCCATGGCATATTCTAGATAACTTGGCACTTTTTTTTCCTCTGGAGATAATTTATCTTCAATGAAATTTTATCTTAGGAGAAGAGGGAAACTCAGGAAGAACTCATTATCCTGCTTGATCTTCAAAACTCAATTCCAGCTTTATCTTTTTCTTAAAGTTTTTCTTGGTCATACCAGTCTCAGCATTGATCTCTCTTTTCTTCTGAACTCCTTTATCACTTTAAATCACCAGAACTTAGATAATATTTTAAATTTACAAAGTATTTCCCTCAAAACCACCTTGAGATTGATGATGCAACTATTATAATCCCCATTTTTACAGAGAAGTAAGTAGGTTCAGAGAGTTTATGTAACTTATCAAAAATCAATCATAAAGTGAGTATGTGTGCCAGGATTTGAATATAGGTATGTTGACTTTATATCTAGAATCTCTCTATACTGGTCTACAATCACTTAGCAGGCCTACTAAATTATATAATCTTTCCAAACCATGACTTTTGATTCATACAAACCCACATCATCAAATTTGAATATGTGCCTTCAATTTTGAGAAAACATCCTATGTGTGTGTGTGTGTGTATGTGTGTGTGTGTGTGTATATATATATATATATATATGTATGTCTATGTGTGTGTGTGTGTGTGTGTATATATATATATATGAATTTTCTAGTTCTAGTATTCTGTATTTTAAGGTAGAAACTTCGCATCTGATGTGTACTGGTTGTGTAACTATGGAGAAATCACTTACTCTCATTGTCTTTGCTCTTATTGGTACTGAATTGGACCTGGGATTTCACGGTATAACAATTCCTTTCTACTAATACAGATCAGCACTTCCTCTATAACTTATAGTCTTAGAGACCATTCAGAGATAAAATGATTTCCTCAGGGTCATAAAGTATGTATTGGAGAGAGGACTTAAAACCAGCTCTTTTCTGACTATGAGAATTGCACTCTCCCCTCCAGCATGCTGTTTCTCTGTAAAAGGGGAATAATATCTATAAATTAAACTCATAGGGTTATGATGTAAACCATATTGCCATTACATTAAAGAACCCTTAAAGGATTGTTTTGAAAATCAAATCAGATAATGGATTCAAGTGACTTTATACTTCGTCAGCTGGACAGCTAGAACATTAAGTTTGGAGTAGACCTGAGTTCAAATAGCCATAGATACTTCCTAGCTGTGTGACCCTGTGGCTACAGAGTTTGTCTCAGTTTCCTCATCTGTAAAATGAGCTGGAAAAGGAAATGGCAAAGCATTCTAAATATCTTTGTCAAGAAAACCCCAAATGGTATCATAAAGAGAAACTGAAAACTAAAGAAAACAATGTCAGTTGTTATTATTCTGTTTGAAATAGAATTCACTGGTTTTTCTTTAAGTAGTAAATCTCTTTACTTAAGAGAAACCTCAATATGCCTCTGAGACAGAAAATCTAAGTCTGAATAATATATCTACATTTCTAATTAGTTATGCTATTTGCTCCTGTATAAAATGATTTAGGTCTTTCTAGTTCTAACACTGCATTCTAGGGTCTAAATTCCCTTTCAGTTCTAACTTTCTATAGGTTTTTTAAAGAAATGATTCCATTAGGAGGCCCCTTTAGATGAAATGGAACTATATGTAAGCATTTCTGAATTTACTGAGAAAATGTGGGGAATTATTATAAAGAGTCAATTTATACATGTTTCAGAAATGTGACTATTGTGTACAAGTGAAGCAATCCCCAATAGGGGCATCTGGGGAGAAGGTCACAAGATACAATGACATAGTCTTAAAGCAGCCAATTCCAGCATGATTTGATTCACTCGATGCCAGCACCATTTATTTACATAAGTAGGAAAAAAAGACCTCAGCCATCATAGGAGTCTACTGATATGCCTGAAAACTGGCAAGTTTTGATAATTATCTTTTTCTAAGCAAACTAATATTTAAAGCCCCTGAAATAGGAGTAGAGTGGTGGGCCTGGAGGAGAAAAAACCTGACCCAAGTTCAGATCTGCCCTGAGACAATAACTAGCTGTATAACCCTATATTAGACACTGAAATTCTTTTTGCTTCAGTTTCCTCAATTGTAAAATGAGAATTAAAATAGCACCTATCAAGCAAAGTTGAGAGGATCAAATATTTGTAAAGTACTTTTTTATAATCTACAAACCCCAAAGATTGAAAGATCACCCTACATGAGGATCAGCTAAAGGATTTAGGAATGTTTAGCCTAGAGAAGAGGAAAATTCAGGATACACAATTGTTGCCTTCAAGAATTTGAACGGTTATTACATAGAAGGGGCAGCAGACAACTAGAAACAAGGAGATAAAATGGACTGAGGCAAATTTCAATTTGATGAAAGGAAACACTTCCTAACAAAGCTAATAATCCTAACAAAGATAATAGTTTCTCTCTCATTAGAGATCTTCAAGCAAAAGCTGGATAGACAACTTGTCAGGTATGCTGGCATTAAACAAAAAGAAATATTATCATTGCTAAAAATTCAAAAGTTTGTCCTATCTCACAAATGTCCCCTGCACAGCACTTCTCATATCTGATGATGCCCAAAGGAATTAAGATCGAAGGGCTGAGAGGAAGCTTACTTCCCCAATCTTAACACCAGTATAATAGTGTTATTGCTGGTACAATACAGAGGGGTGACCTCTGGGGATCCTAACACTGGAACATTTCATTTTTGAAATGAAAGTTGTATTTTTGATGTGTTGATTTTGCCCCCAAACTATAACAAATCTTAATTCAGATATCTTAAATTCTCATTTACCCAAATTTGCCCTTTAAAAAAAAGGCCTCTTCACAAACACTAACCCTTTTGTGCATAAGTTCTTTGACAGAAAGATCCAGTGTGACTTCTTAATCTAACTCAAGTAATAAAAAATTTCCCCCCTCAAATTCAAGAAACTTTGGGGTAAGTTCACTACAACTTGTTTCAGCCTACATGTACCTTTTCCTATCACCTTGACAATCCTGGATGCTAATAAGGAGGCAGCATCTGTATTTAGCACTTATACTGTTTCTAGTCACTGGTCACAAACCTTTTGTAAAAGCCATATTTGCGGCTCTGAATTCACTATATAAGATATCCCTCTCCAGTTCACTAGTCAGTCATCTCCAGCACAACAGAGGGAAACCATTCACTTAACAAGTTCCATTCAATAAGCATTTATTCAGTGCCTCCTAGACAATATGACATACCAGATTCTGGGAAAAATGTAAAGATAAATGATAGTTTCTGTTCTCAAATAATTTGCAGTCTAATAGAGGGATAAAACATGAAAAATAATAACACAAGAATAACAAACTACATCATTTTATTATCTCTATTAATATTTTCTTATGTTTCTGATAATAAAATTAGTAAACAGACTCATCTATGAATCTACAAAGCATTTGTCATTTTGTCAAATGCTTTATGGAGTTTTCTTGACAAAGATAACTGGAGTAGTTTATCATTTCCTTCTCTAGGTCATTTTATAGATGAGTAAACTGAGACAAACAGGGTTAAGTGATTTGCCCAGGGTCACACAACTACTAAGTGTTTGAGGCTAGACTGGAACTCGGAAGATTTTTGCAGATTCCAGACCTAACACTCCATCCACTGTACCATCTAGCTTCCCAAAGCATTTATTAGGATCGCAGAAAGAGAGATATATAAATGAATTCACTATAATACAAGTTCATAGTCTACATGCCCTTACAGAATAATATAATTTCAAGACTGCAAGGAACCTCAGAGGACAATCTTCCAGTCTAATTCAGAGATGAACAATCATTCCATCAACAAATTACTTAATGAAGTCATCTGGTCTCTGCTTGAAGGCATCCAATAAATGGGGGCATTTTATCTCCTTATGCACCACACTCCACAATTATTTAGCTCTATTGGAAGTTTTTTCCATGATATCAAATCCAAATTTGCCTCTTTGCAATTTCCAATGAAAGAAGAACTTGGTACTAGAAGGATGTCTCTCATTTACTGTTGGCAACTGACTCTACCAAATGAGCTAGCTATCTCTCCCTCTCCCTTTTCATCTCTTCTCGTTCTCTTTCTCTCTTCCTCCCCCTGAATTCCTCTACTAGTCAAACTAAATATTTAATTATTACAAGCAATGCAGTATATATAACACAAAACCCAGTTATCCCGAGAATTTGTTGAAGGCATATTATAAGCTAACGCGCCATTTGAGTGAAGTTCTTAACTATTTGCTGTGTAATCTCTGTCCCCATCCCTTTCAGATAAGCAAATACAGACAGACCATCCCAAAAGTCTTAGTGCATTTTTAAGTTTATGAGCAAAGGCTTTTAAGACAACTTTACTGAAAACTTATTCGGTGCCAAACACAATGTCAGGTGCTCCAGGAAACAAAGAATTCTAATAATATTTGTACCATATATATAGAAATTTCTGGTCACACATATTACCTCATTTGATCCTTATAATAACTCTGTCAAGTATGTACTATATATATTATCAACAGCACCCTGGAAAATGTTTAATAAATTGCAGTGTGTTTAAGTTTAGTCTGCATTATTAACATTTTCTCTACCGTGTTTTAAAGTCTAGAAAACAGCAAAATGATAAACTGAGGCTTAACTTGTAATCTTTGTCCTTTCCTAGGTATAAATGCCCACATTAAGAATTTAATGTTTGACTTATCTGGTGGAAACTGGCTCCACTATACCCTTAGATTTTTTCCATCGTACAAAATGAGTAAAGAGACTCAGAAAAATAAATTCCCTAAAATTCCTGGCTCAGTCAAAAGTAGCCATGTCACATAATGAAAGAATCTAAAGGAAGAAAGAACCTTTGAAATCATCTTATCATTTTATAAATGGGGAAACAATCTCAGGTTCCTGCAGTAACTTTTCCATATGCCGGTAAGTACAGGAGCAGGGACTCAGTCCAATATTTTATTTTCACTACTCTAGCCTATCTATATTTCTTAATTCCAATTCTCTTTCCTCTCTATGGATAATAAAAAAAAATATTTCTTTTTGGGAGAGATAAAACCCAAGTTATTGTCTAACTTGCCCTTTTCAGAAGGGGAATATACTGGGTGAGCCAAAAATGAATGGAACCTGTTCCTATTTAGGAACTCTTGCTTTTAAATCTTGTTCTGCTGTTCTCTTCCCGCCCCCTTACCCACCCTACACTTGCCAAATGCAGAAGAGGCCATCTGGGCCAACACTTCCATCAATGCAGCTGCTCTTCAACTCTGCCCTTTATTTATGGGGTATCTGTGCCTTGAGCACATGATTCCCCACAGAAGTCCAAGTTGCCTATACTTCATCAAATATCTAAGAATGAATGAATTTGGACAGAGGTTAAAATTGATGCATAACATGTTTGAAGGACAGCTGTCTAGCATTAAGCTCATGTTTAGTTATCATCTAGGCCTAAAATAGTTAAAAAGTAAATGTTTACAAGGAAAGGATAAAATGAAATAGAACAGTTGGGAGTGTGCATAATTTCAAGGGAAAGTATTCACTCTTTGGGAGATCTCTTTGAGGATTATCTTTTCAAAATAATGTAAACTTTTTTAAAAAGCCACTTAATCCTATGATTAAAGGTAATTTGCAACAAATTCAAGGCTACTTCTTTATTCCAAGCAAACTGAAGTTGCTCTAATTATAATCACAACAGAGTTCTGCAACAAACTAGAAGTAATTTGAAGCCTTGCTCTGTCACTTATAAGCAGTTACATATAACTGCTTATTATCTTGGCCACCAGTCTAGAAGGGACCTTAGAGTGTGAGCCCAATTTACAACCTAATTTTACAGATGAAGAAACAAGGCCCAGATGGATGAGGTGACTTGCCCTAAGCCGCACAGCACAGCTAGCATGAACTGGCAGAGCAAGCTGTGTAAGCCTCCTACTCTAGCATTCTTTCCAATCCAACAGGTTATTTGATCTTTCTGGGCCTCAGATGGCTCATCAGGAAAAAAAAAAAAAAGGATAAAAATAACCCACTGGCCTCCCTGACAGAGTTATTGTGAATTATTATTGAGATTCCATCTTTAGTCTGGGATCTTGCAATAGTTTCCTAATTGGTCTCTCCATCTCCTCTTTCTCCAATGCAGCATCCTCCACAAAACCCAAGTGGAATTTCTAAAGCACTAGTCTACTGATATCGTTCCTCTATATTTTATCCTAGAGGTGCTAGAGAGCAGACTGCTCCTTGTCTGGTTTTTAAAAGCCCTTCACAGTCAGGCTCCATCCTTTTTTCCCCAAACTTCATACATACATGATTGCCCTTAACAAACTACATTCTAAATAAGTTGAACTGCTTTCTGTTTTCTTTAGAGAACATCCAATCTCCCATTTCTGTACCTTTGCTCAGACTCATCTCTTTCCTATACTTGAAGCACAGTTCTTCCTTACCTTTATAGAATCCCTGGCTTCCTTCAGTTCCGATACCTCTGCCTTCTGTTAAAGACTGTTAAGAGGTCCCCTGAATTTGTCTAAGTTGCCATATTTTCCAGAAATAGCAGACTCTGAGCATGACAGAGGCCCACCTCACCCCATCCTAGGCCAGCTGACAATATGTTGTTCATATACTAAACTGGACTGCCGAGGTGTCCTCAGGAGTCAAGACAGGTGCCACACAGTCTGTACTAGATTTGTGCATTTGGGCCCTTATAGATAAGGAAACCAGTCTATTTTCATGGCCTAGTAGTTCCCAACGGAAAAGAATGTGTCTTTTGCAATGGCCTTGCTCCTCCCCTTTGGGTGGGGTTTTCCCACCTTGACTGCACCTTTCCCCTCCCAAGTCACACCCCTATAGGTGGAGATATGTGTTTTTTCCTCCTCCTTTTGTTATATTGTTATAAATATGCAAACTTCTATTAGGATTGTGAACTCTTTGGTTTCCACATGCATTTTCATTTTTTGAGCTCCCCAAAGCTAGTACCATATTCTCAGGAATTATTTTCTCTATATTTTGCATTTGTTTTTCTGTGTACACTGCTTCT
Organism: Sarcophilus harrisii; assembly: GCF_902635505.1. Lineage (NCBI taxonomy): Eukaryota > Metazoa > Chordata > Mammalia > Dasyuromorphia > Dasyuridae > Sarcophilus > Sarcophilus harrisii. The sequence goes on along the minus strand of NC_045427.1, from coordinate 368,883,272 downwards.
CTCTTCTCATCTTTTCCCACAATTAAATCCTAGAGGACAAGAATTTTTCCAATTTTGTCTTTGTATCCTCAACACCTAGCATGGGTGTTTCAAACATATTAGGTGCTTAAATATTCACTGAAACTGAATTACAATGAAAGGCATTTTCTATAAGGATTTAAGAATTATGAAAAATATGACATCTTCTAAAAGTATCCTTACAAATGAGTACCAAGTTTATGTAAACTCTTTCTTAGTAAACTGGCACAATGCACAATACTCAGCAAATAAAACAGCAATCTGAATTCAAACTCTCTCATTAATCTCCATAACACCAATGCTAGGTAACAGTCTTACCTGACCCATTTAGACAGAACAGAACAAGTAGAGAATTTAGATGAGTTTTCCAAGGACAAGAGATGACAGGAAAAAAACAGAACCAAGGCCATGGCTAGTATGGATGTGAGATCTAAGTTAAATCCCACAGAGCAGTCCTCTCAATTTCTCTCTATTTGTAATCTAGATGAAATTAGGTTAAAATAAATAGCAAGGGCAATGTTTCAAGAGAAAAGAAACCACTAAAGAATAGCCTGAGGAGCATTTGTGGGAGCAGGGAGAGAGTTGACTGGAATAACTCCTTTTGATATCCTAAGCTTCTGGCTGGCAGTTTCAGATTAGTTTTGGTCACAGAACAGGAGTTTCTGTTGCTTCAGGAGGAATTTTCCATGGCTATCCTTTTCCCAGAGGAGGAAAAAAAAATCACAGAATTTAGATTTGGAAGGCATCTTAGCTTGTCTAATATCTAACTTAAAAGATGAGTTTAACAGGAAATCAGCACACATGAAGAGCATCTCTCATGTGACTTCTACATGGAAAAGGCAAGAAGCCTACTTCTGAGAGATTCTTGATAACAATAAAAATGCCTTTGAGACACTTTAGAGCATATGTAGACATGCTATAACTGGTCCTAGTCTACTAATAACTGGTGGTAAATGATAGCCTCTTTTTTCATAACTGGAACTAGGGTGGAGGGATGCCTTCAAAAAGCATTAGTCAACCTAGGTCTTAGCCATTCTTGGTTCTCAGTCTCTGGTCTTGATTTAACTCCTTTGCTGATGGCTTCCAGTGAAAAAGATAATACTGTAAAGTAGGAGGCAAAGGGTCCTCCCTGAGACCATGTCGCTCCAGGAAAATAGGCCTCCATTCTGCTTCTTGATATTTGTTCTTTAATTTTTAGTGAGGGAGATTAGTAAACTGATCTTGTCAGTTTAGAAAAGTCAGGAGAGTAAGCATCCAAATGTCTAAATATTGGAGTCTATGTCACATTTTACAACCAGGCCATCAATGATACTCAAAATAGGTAGTCTTGTCTAAACAATTGGAAAAATATTAAGTGCTCTTGGATAGGCCGAGCAAATATAATAAAGATGACAATACTATCTAAACTAATCTATTTATTTAGTGCTATACCAATCAAACTCCCAAGAAACTATTTTAATGACCTAGAAAAAATAACAAAATTCATATGGAAGAACAAAAGGTCAAGAATTTCAAGGAAACTAATGAAAAAAAAAAAATCAAATGAAGGTGGCCTAGCTGTACCTGATCTAAAACTATATTATAAAGCAGCAATCACCAAAACCATTTGGTATTGGCTAAGAAATAGATTAGTTGATCAGTGGAATAGGTTAGGTTCAAGGGATAAAACAGTCAATAATTATAGCAATTTAGTGTTTGACAAACCCAAAGAACCCAACTTTTGGGATAAGAATTCACTACTTGACAAAAACTGCTAGGAAAACTGGAAATTAGTATGGCAGAAACTAGGCATGGACCAACACTTAACACCATACACCAAGATAAGATCAAATGGGTTCATGATATCTGCCATCCAGGGGAGGAGGTGGAGAGAAGTAAGGGAAAAGTTGGAATAGAAGTGATTATAAGGGTCAATGTTGAAAAATTACTCATGCATATGTTCTGTCAATAAAAAGTTATAATAAAAAAAAAAATTAGGTAGTCTTGAGTCCCAACTCAGCAGTAGCTAAGAGGACTCATCCAGCAGCAATGCTACATTTAGAAATGAAATTGGTGAGATCAACACATGAAAAAACTTCATTAAAAGTAAATCTACTCTCCCTGGAGTTTATGATAAGACAGACTCTACTTTAGAAGTTGCTGGGAGAAAATGTTAGTACTTTTTTTTTATTTAACCTTATTATACCTTCTAAATGAATATCCTATTGTAAAGCTAATTAATTTTAAGTGGCTGAATGGAAATGAGAATGCTAGTCACTGTGGTGAAACAATAGGAAAAATATTGCTAGTAGAGCTCAATCAGATGGCATAAAAGAAAAGCCTTTTCCAATCACTCAGGATATCTCTAGAACCTTGAAAGAAGAGGTAGCCAGTAAAGATATATTGCTTATCTGAAGAAACTAAGGTCCAAGAAAGGGAAGTAATCACTGTTCTTCTGTGGATTTGAAATGAAGATTCAGAAGAACTGGATTTGCCACCAGTTAAGACCATCTGGGCAAGTCATTCTTTTTAAACCATATTTTTCTCCTTCCCCTACCCTCCCCATATTTCCAACAGTCTGATCTCCAAAAGTACTCTGAAGCCCAGAATAATACTCTTGATTCATCATATTCTAGAATGGGCTCTGAACAGAACCCTCAGAACTCTCCATCTTGCCTCATTCCATATCTTTCCTTGAGTTTAACTTATAGACCAAAACACTTTGGAAATAGATTTAAATGAATTAAAGATACCGAAGGGCGTATGGCTGCTGATTCACACAGAGAAAATTATAACAAAAGTGAAGACTTCTTGTCTCAGTGTATGAACATCAACAAGGAAAAAAATAGTGTTGCCCTTCTGATTCCTCCAGAAGCAGATTCTTTTTATCTTATACATAATTTGGATTCATATACATCCTATCATGTGAACAACTTAACTAATTAGCAGGAAGTTCAAGCCATAGATGCAAAAAAAAAATAGTAAATCTAATTTTTAAAAATTCCATTTGACTCCACATACTAAACTTTTGAGTAGTAACTTTCAGATTGATTTGGTCACAGAACAGAGTTTCTATTGTTTCAGGAGCAATTTTCCATGGATAGTCTTATTATTTTTTTTTCTGGAGAAAGCCATAGGATTTAGAACCAGAAGGGATCTTCAGTCACTTAGTATCTCTCCTTATAAAGGATCAAACTAAGGTTGCAAAAAGGAAAGTGACTTACTTAATCTACCCATATCACAGGTAAGTAGCAAAACCTTCAGATTTCAGAGCCAGTGTTTTTTTTTTTTCCACTATTCCACTCTGCCTTACCAAACAGTTCAAGCTCCCAAATAAACTCATTATCATTTTGTGCAAATGGTGTCGTGTCCTTGTTGACAGGGAAAAACAGGTAAGAAAATGGGCATGAAGAAACAGAAAGGAATCCCAATCTGGGCCATGAGCTAGAAGAGGAGTGGAGAATATGACCCATATTAGATTTTTCTTAAAGAAGTTGGAGAGAAAGCCTCTGAAGACACAGTTGCTTGTGATAAATGATGATATGGAGTTATCCATAAGCATTGGGGGATAAAAGAATTATTCAGGAAGGAACTCTTAAGATATGAGTAACAATAGCTTGTGATTCTCTGATAACGGATTTTTTAAGGCAATTATTTGTGTTTTTAACAAAGAGATCTATTATCCCAGAGCACATTTACAGCAAATGAAAAAGAACTTGCCAAATTTGATGAACACTACTCAGTTATAATGACTGGTATAGGGATATATGATAAGCCAAAAGGAATCTATAAAAAAAAATTGTTAAATGTGATGGAATCCTAACAACAAAAAAGACTTTAGGGACACAGTTGCTGTTTTCATCACAACTTCTGAAAAGAAAGGGAGACTTGAGAAGTAAACTGCTCATTAAGCAGATGGCATCTCACACTGAGGATTAGACTTCTAGAACATGGATCAAGATAGAGAAATGATTGCATCTTGACCCAGGATGGAACATATTAAGAGGAAGGGAAAATCTGTTTTCCCTAGAGGCTTGGAGCTCTTATCAAAAGGTCAAGAAATTAAAAAGAACAGAGGGGAAAAATAAACTATCAATATATAAGCAATTTGTTTGACATAGTCAAGAAGAGTTTAGATGTAATCTTAATCTAGCAAGCCATCTGACCTTTTGGTAACTCAATTTCATCTGTAAAATGGGGATATTCATAGAAAAAAAGGAAAGAATCTATATATACAAAAATATTTATAGCAGTTCTTTTTGTGGTGGCAAAGAATTGGAAATTGAAGGATGCCCATCAATTTTAGAATGACTGAAGAAGTTGTGTATGTGATTGTGACGGAATACTACCTAGAATTGTTTCAGAAAAACCTGGGGAGAATTATACAAAATGATGCAAAGTTAAGTGAGCAGAACCAGGAGAATATTAAATACATCAACAGTAATATTGAAATGATGATCAACTCTGAAAGACTTAGCCACTCTAATCAATAAAATGATTCAAGACAATTCCAAGGACCCATGATGAAAATTTATCTTTAAGTGACAAACTGATGAGCTCTAATTGCAGATTGAAGCATACTTTTTTGTTTTATTTATCTGTTTTTTTTTACTTTCATGACTTTCACAAGTATAATTAGCATTATATTGCTTACCTTTATAATAGGGCATAGGGCTCAAGGGAGGGAGAGAATGTGGAACTCAAAATTAAAAAAAAATTAATGTTAAAATAAAATTTTTTTAAAAGAATGAGAAAAATATGAAATATAGATATTACTACCTCATTACTAATTTTTCATAAGACTATAAGTACTCATTTTAATAAATGTTAATCATTATCATCTACCAAGGTAGATACTATATATATAAAGAAAAAGATAACAGTAGATATATCCAGTAATTCTTGGGGCTCAGAATCCAAGGAAAGAAACAATAAAAACTATGGTCTTAGACACTTGAATGTCAAACTACATTGTAAGGGGAGTAAATAAGGAGGAAGTGTATTTCTTTGCTGTTCTGAAATCTAGCCAAGCCAGAGAAGGGAAATTTATCTGTGGCAGCACCAGCTTTAGGAATTACTAGATAAGTAATTCCAAGTTGGAAAGTCTCTGAATTTCAGTTCAGGTACTATATCTTTGAAAAAGATTTTTCTGCTAAAATGTGCTCTAGGAGAAAGAAAAGGACAATCTATATAATTCCTATATTACTAGGAAAACAAATTCAATCAGATTAGCACAGATTTAAGTAGTTTGCTTGTTCAATAAACACCAAAGTAGTTTTACTTTCTGGAGTGTAATCTAAATCATAGATGGGACTAGAAGCATCAAGGAAATTGTAGTTGTAATGAATAGAGACTTCCCAGAACAACAGGATTGTCCCTAATAAAAATCCCAACACAACAATATTCCATTACATTCATATACTATAACTTATTTATCAATTCTCATTGGATCTATTTTGTTTCCAATTCTTTGAAACTATAAAAGCATTTCTATTAAGCATTTTCATATAAAAGGGATTTTCTTTTCTTTTTTTTTTTTTTTTAAATCATTGTCTTCCTTAAAACTTAGCAGTAGATTCTTTGGATCATTTTAGTCATTTTCTTATCTTAACTCCTAATAGCTTTCCAGAATGATTTAACTAATCGCAATTCTATCATCAGTGCATTAATGTGCTTGTCATTCTACAACCCCTATAACATGTATTATTCCCATATTTGTATGAATTTGTAGAATGTGAAGTGAAACATCTGAGTTATTTTACTTTGCATTTTTCTTCTTTTCCTCCTTCTAATTTGGAGTATTCTTTTAGACTGTCAATAGTATGATTTTTTTCTTTTGAGAATAGTTTGTATCAAATTATTTGCTGAGAAACAGCTTTTAATCTCATATTTTCTCTCATACTATCTCGAATACTAGAATAATTAGAAAGTTTAGTGGACAGAGCTCCAAACCTAGAATTAGAAAGACCTGAGTTCAAATCTGGCCTCTGACACTAGCTGTGTAACCTTGGATAAATCACTTAACACTGTTTATCTCAGTTTCTTCATCTATAAAATGACCTAGAGAAAGAAATGGCAAACTACTCCAGTATCTCTGCCCCCAAAAAAACTCCAAATGGAGTCATAAAGACTCAAATATGAGCAAAACCACTTTAGAATAATTAATAGCAATTGCTGTCGAATATTGGACACTTGTTAGAGTCTATATTTGATATAAATATTTTTCTTCTCCTTAGTCATCAACCACTTCCCTTTTTATCCTGGTTGCATTAATTTTGTTTGCACAATAACTTTTTAATTTTATGTAATGTAAATCTATTTTATCTTTTGTGCTGATCTTTATCCCTTGTTTATGTAAGGATTTACCTCTTGGCAATAACTGTGAAAGGGATCTCATCTAATCCTTTATGGTTTTGGTTTTTTTTTTTGTTTTGTTTTGTTTTTTTAATGGCATACTCTCTAATCCTTTCTAATATTTAGATCACCCACTTTTTAACTTTTATGATATATGGTATAATATGTCTGTCTAAAACTAATTTCTGTCATTGTTTTTCCAGTTTTGTCAAATTAGGAGTATTTCCCTAAATAATTTAATTTAATCAGATTTATCAACTACTGGATTATTGAGTTCAATTATTCCTGATTCTTCCTTATCTATTCTGTTCCACTAATCTACTTTTCTATTTTTTTAATCAGTATCCAGATGGTTTTGATGATTACAAATTGTAGTGTAATTCGAGGTCTGGGAATCTTTTTGTTCCTACTTTTTTCTTCATTATTTCCCTTAAGTTTCTAGAGTTTCTATTCCTCCAAATGAATTTGGTTGTTATATTATTTGGTCCTGTAAAACATCTCCTCAATAGCTTAACTATACCACTATAGAGGCTGAGGATCTGAGTTCAAAGTCTACTTCTGATACTACTGGTATGATGTTGGACAAATCATTTCACCTTCTTTGGTTTTCTCATCTTTACAACAAGAGGTTGAACCAGATGGCCTCTGAAGTCCATTCTTTCCAGTTCTAAATTTATGATCCTATATTATATCCCCTTTAAAATGTGAGCTCCTTCTGGACAAGGACCATTTTCTCTTTGTACCCACAGCAGTTGGCTGTGCCTGGTGCAAAGTAAGCACTTAATACTTACTCGTTATATTAAATTAATTAATATGAGTTAGTAAATCACTAAATGTATAAATTAACTTAGATGGTATTGTTATTTTTATTATATTTTGGCACAGACCAGACATCAGCACTGAAAATTCCTTAAAGGATAAGTGTACCAATCATGATAAGCCCCAAAACACAGTTAAATCCATGACTAGTCATCAATTGAGATTGGGTCCAGCAATTCATATGGATGGGGACGGATTGAATCTATGATTTCACTGGCATAGAGAACTCCCAGATGAAGAAACTTCCTCTACAAATATAGGTCAGCACCTTCTCTGCAGCATATAGTCTTAGGAAGATGTCTAGAGCATTTAGAGCTAAAGTGACATAGTCAAGGTCACACAGCAGGTGTGTGTTAAAAGTAGGATTGGAACCAAGGTCTTACTGGTTTCAGGGCAAGCTACACCACGATATAGCTCTCAACAATTCCTATGAGAATAGCTAAATAGTTAGAAAATGCCTATTGTCTGGACTAAAACATGCAATTAATTCAGTGGATTCAATTCAATTATTATTTGCACTTATTAAGCATCTATTCTGTGAATTATGTTTGGCACTGGGAATATAAAACCAAAGAAAAAACAGTCCTGAACCTCATGGAGCTTATATTTCATTGTAGGATGCAATAAACAGTACTGATACATATTAATAAATGTTTATTGACTGACTAAAAGAAGTTAATTAGAGAAAGAAGAGAAATAATAAAGAAATTAAAAAACACTTTTTGCAATTCAGGAAGCACCTAAACATTCTTAAAGGAAGCTAAAATTTAAATATATTGAAGTGAGGCAAAATTACATCCCAATTCTAGGCAGATAATGGAATGTTGCATTTAAGAAACAATAAATAAGACATAAGGATACACACAGAAGGTCAAACTATTATAATAAACCATCTGTACCCATATCTGTGACAGTTAAAGCATATGCATAATGAGTAGAATGTACAATTAAAGAAGGGAAAAGAAAAGATTGAATAATACTTGGAAAATTGTCCAGTGCTTTTAACAACTTTCAACTACTTCCTCTATGATGATAGCAACAAGAACCCAACCCTTTTTCTTAAAACATATGTATGACTTAAAATTCTTCAAAATTTCTAGAACATATTATTAAAAGGGTGAAACAGCTAGAAAAGGAAATAGTAACCACAAAATATCAACATTCCCTTCCTCAAATCAAGCCAATCATCTCATTTCCATTTTTTGACAGGATCACCAAACTGATAGATCAAGGGCATGCTGTAGTTTGCCTAGATTTTAGCAATACGTAAAAGTCTTCCATACTAACCTTGTAAACAAAATGGAAAAATATGAATTAGACAATTAGTCCTGAAAGATGAATCTAAAACCATTTGAATGCACCTAGGAAGTAACAGCTAATGATTCCATGTCAACTATCATGAAAGGAGGTCTTTAGTGGAATGCTCTAAGAACCTGTTCTTTGTGTGTGTGTGTGTATACATATATACATACATATATATTACAAATATATATAATTAGAATGACATAAATAGTATGCTTGTCAAATCTGCAGATGACAAAGCTTAGAAGGGATAACTTTTGGATGAAAAGATTTAGAGATTACAAAAAAGATGTTTTTATTGTTGGGTTGTTGAATCTCATAAGAGTAAATTAAATGCAGATAAATCTAAAGTTCTTTTACTAAATATTGCATTAAAAACAACTCCACCAGAACAAAATAATATAAGCATAGCTATACAGCAGTATGTACTAAATTAGTGGAAACTTTTAACATACTTCAAGCAAGAATATAATATTAGAATCCCTAAATCTATTTTTCACTTAATAGTATTTTCCCCAATGGCATGTGAAACTAATTTTCAACATTTATTTTTGTAAGATTTCAAGTTCCAAATTTTTCTTCCTCCTTTTCTTCTTTCCTCCTTACCCAAGACAGCAAGCAATCTGATACAAGTTACATATATATAATTACATATATATAATCATTTTAAGCATATTTTTATATTAGTCATGTTGTGAAAAAAAATCAGAACAAAAGGGAACTCTAAGAAAGAAAAAACAAAACAAAATAAAAGTGAAAATAATATACTTAGACCTGCATTCTGTTTCCATAGTTCTTTCTCTGTATGTGAATGGTATTTTTCTACCATGAGTCTATTGGGAATTATCTTGAATTACTGTTATTGCTGAAAAGATCTAAGTCTATCATAGTTGATCATCATTCAGTGTTTTTGTAACTGCGTACAATATTTTCCTGATTCTTCTCACTTCACTCAGCATCAGTTCATGTAAATCTTTCCAGGTTTTTCTGAAAACTGCCTGCTCATCAATAGTTCATTACATTCATATACCATAACTTGTTTAGTCATTTCCCAAGTGATGGCCATCCCCCCTCAATTTCTAATTCCTTGCTGCCACAAAAAGAGCTACTACAAATATTTTTGTAGGTAGGGGATGCTTTTGTATGACTTTTTTGTCACCACTCCAGTGGTGACACTTTAGAATCAAAGGGTATCCACAGTTTTATAGCATTAGCACAGTTCCAAATTGGAGCCACAAAATCTAATGCAATCTTGGGTTGCATGAAGGCATGCATAATGTCCAGAAGAAATAAATAAGTTCTGATGTTTTCTGTCCTAATCACGACCCTATCTGGAATAATATATTCAATGTTGAGCAGTGTTACAACTAGAAAGTATCCAAAGGTAATTAAAGAGCAAAATCAATAAACAATGCTTTATGAGGATCACCAGAAACACATGAAGAAAAAAAGATTTAGAAGAAAATGATTGCTGGATTTCAGTATTTCAAGGATATACAAATCTATATATTTATTTTTTTCTGCTTGACCCTAAAAGGAAGAACTAGGAGTAACAAGTTGAAGTTGCTGAGAAGCGAGTTTAGACTTTATAAGAAACACTTCCCAGCACATCAAAACTGTGTTAAAGCGGATTAGACTTTGAGCAATCATGAGACCCCCCTCACAAATAGACTTTAAAAGTCATGGAGATAGACATAATTTTAGATATGGTGTTGACATGATTTTTGTTTTACTACAGTTTGAACTAGTTGGTCTTAGAGATCCATTCAAATAAAGAAATTTTTATAAATCTTATGATTCTCAGCAAAGTATAACCAGAAATCTGACTGCACTCTATATTCTTTTTTTTTTTTTTTTTTAATGTTTCCAATGGGGCCATGTCCTTGGTTTTAAATAGCTTGAGGAATCAAGTATAAATATAACTCATTCTTCAGACCCACAGGGGAGAAGTTCATTCTTCCTTATTTGATGCTCTTGATGTACTCAGGTTAGCAGAAAAAGGACAACTTAGTTTTCTGCTATAGCAATTAATAACAGCTTCAAGGGACAAGGACCTAATAATGAATGGTTGAGAAGAGTTGGTTGGCAAAAAGAGTAGTTTGGAGAGACAAAATTCAACAAAAACAAAACTAATGTAAAACAATAAAATTTAAAAGCACCATCATTGCTAAGAGTTGTGAATATAGCTGACTAGGAATTTTCTAGCTGTAAGTTTCTAACAGTATAAGCTTGGGCAAATAACCAAACTCTCCTTATTTCAGTTTCTATATTGGGGGAGAAGAATGAATATACAATCTTGGTCTTATTGTGAGGCCTAAAAATGTGGATTATCAAGTTAGTTTTTCTGACCATTTTCAAATTATTATTGTGACACTGGAGAAATCTAAATATGTAAATATTGTATGGAGAGTTGGACTTGGCATCAGGAAAACCTTGGGTTCCACTGTTGCCTCCGACACTAATAGTGTGACAATCCTAGGCAAATCACTGAACATTTCTCAGCCTCAGTTCCTTACATATAAAATCAGGGAGAACAAACTAGATAGCCTCTAATGTTTCAACAATAAATCTTTGATTTTATGATTCATTTTTGGCCCTTGGTTTCCTCACAGCTTAAAAAGGAACGAGGCAAATCAACATTTTCTCTAAGGTTATTCCTAACTCTGGTCTTGGATTCTGTGATTCTAGGGTCATTACACCCCCACAGTCTATGTTACACCAGATGGATTTAAAATTCTATGAGTCCATGTCTAAAGTCAAAGAAGCTTGGATTTTTAAATGCTAGATACATCTTGAATACTCAGTCTGGAAGCTTACTAATTTCAAACATGCAAACAGCTGTGAGCCAGCTATCCAAATCCACATACTAATTGAAAATAAAAACCCTTTGTGATGATTAAGTTTGAGAGAGACAGTATGTCTACTAGTTTTTCTCCCCATGCTTTGCTCTCTGGGACAATAAGTGAAAATAAATCTGTTTTAATAAGTCACAGTGGCTACAGCTGTTGTTCCTACATGCCCCACAGTTGGGGTTTGATTCCTAGGTCTCCCCCTGGGCTAAATGGCCTTAAAATATTATTGGCTTTCAGACAATGCTTTCTTTCAGTTATTGGACCTGTTATTTTTCTAAGTGCTACATGTTGAGAATGCTATGAAAGGAGGGGACCGACCTTTCCCCAGTGCCTCAGTTGAAGAAATTTACTAATTGTTGCCAAATGCTTTAAAGGGAAGATAATCATTAGATTACCTAGAGAAGCAGGAGGTTAAGGGAAAGTAGTTAAGTACCCATCATAATGTAAATCCTCCTAGCAAAGTTAAAAGGGTTTGCTTAGGAAAGTCTAGTCTTCCACACCTATGGATTGTAAGAGATGTGTGAGAGAGAGAGAGAGAGATAAAGTTGAAGGAGAAAGACAGAGAAGGGAGAGAGAGAGAGACAGACAGGCAGAGGGAGAAGGAGACGGGAGAGGGAGGAGGAGGGAGGAGGAGGAAAGTTATGTCACATGCAGTAGAAAGAGCTATGTATTGGGGTCAGGAGATAAGTCCATTTCTTTGACCTTAATAATTCACCTTGCCTTCTCAACTATAGTTAACTGGACTATAAAATAAAGGATCTTTTTTAGCTTTCACATTCTATGGTCCTCCAGATTTAGTTTCAAAAGGAATTAGATAAGGCTCCAGAAAGGCTAACAATGTGTTAAATGAATGAGGTCTCTTGGACATATGTCACAATTTTCTGAATACAGAATAGTCAAATCATACACTCTCAAAGCTAAAACGTGCCTGATAATCATTATAAGTCTTGAGCATCCCTAGTAAAAGGTCATCTAGCTATTCCTATAAGATCCCATGGTGGGATGGGGAGAAGCCCACTCTTGGTAGTTCAGACTATAACCCTTTGGGATATTTCTTAATTCTACTGAAATGTTTCCTTCAATGGAACTCAAATCTGCCTTTCTACAACTTGTCTGTCTTTGCATTTCTGCTGCCTGGCCCAGTGTCTTCATAAGATTACAGCATCAAAGATTTAAATCTGTAAAGAACTTTAGAGGCCATCTATGTCATCTCATTTTTAAAGATGAGAATGAAGAAAGGTTTATTGTTCAGTCATGCAGCTAATAAGTACCTGAGGCAAGGTTTGAACACATCTTCCTGAAGCCAAGTTCAGCACTATTTATTACACCACACTAAAGGTGCTTAACAATTTTTTAAAAATTGATTTGCTCCTAATTCTGCCCTGTGGTGAAATGAAGAATAAATATAATCCCTCCTTTACATAGCAACCATTTGTATATATGGACACTATAACCTCTTTGCCCCTTCATGTTCAATCTAATACACACACACACACACACACACACAGACATATATACGTGCATATATATATATATATATATATATATATATATATAAACACACACCTACTCTTAAAGGTTTCTTTTAATGAAGCTAAACTTGCCTTGTCCTTTTAAATGATCCTCATATGGAATAATTTCTGGGCCACCTTCAGCCTAATCAATGCTCTTCATCAAAATACGCACCTAGAACTGTATGTAATGCTCCAAATGTGGTCTGACCAAGGCAGAGTTTAAAAGAACTACAACTTCCCTCATTCAAAATAATATGCTTCTCTTAATGTAATCTAAAATCACATTGGATTTTTCACTTCCTTATCGTTTTGTTGACTCAACTTCACCTTATGATCAACAGATTATCTCCCCCTAAATTGTCTTCACACTTATTACTATCTAGACATGATTCTCTCATCTCAGAATTATGAAGTTATTTTCTTGTTTTTAAACCAAGTATAGGGTTTTTTCATTTACCTCTCTTTAATTGCATCTTATTAAATTAAGCTCCATATTCTAGCCTTTCAAGGTCTCATGGCATCATTACAGTTATCCAAAACTATGCCTTCCAGGTTTGTATCATTTACAACTCTCATAAACATGACATCTATGCCTTCATTTAAGTTAGTGAAAGCAATGTAAAATAATATAAGGCCGATGACAGATCCCAGGGCATTTTACTAAAGACTTCTAGCCCAACTGACAATAATCCATTAAATCACTTTGCATTCATAATCATTAAACCAAAGCTATATTCATTGATCAGTATTATGAAACCTGTATATCTCTATATGTAATCCACAAAGGTAGAAAAAGAAAATGTATTATGGGTTCTACTGAACTTTAGGTAAAGATTATCTGTAACATTCATTCAATACCAAGTCTTTCATTATGTCAAAAGTGTTGTTTGGTATTACCTATTCTTAATGAAATAATGCTGACTCTATGATTTTTTCTTCTTTTACCAAATGTTTGCTAACCATCAACTTTAAAGGTGTTGTTGCTGCTTTGTGTTTATATCAGTCATTTCTTCTTAAATCACCCCCCATCCTCATTGAAACGAAATAAAAGAGAGACATTTATCAAAAGCAGTCAACGTTATCTTACTGATAATTTGGAGAGCATCCAGAAAATGGCAACAAGGATGATCAAAATGCTGATCATGTCATATTGGAGTCAGCTGACAGAACAGGTCTGAAGAGAAGGAAAAATGAGAACTGTCTTCAAGTATTTGAAGGATTATCAAATGATGATGGATTAAATTTCCCCAGAAAGCAGAACCAAGAGAAGTGAGAAAAAATTGCAAAGACTCATATATAGGCTTGATGTCAGGAAAAACTTAAGTAAGCCTGTCCAAAAGTGACCTGCCTCAGGAGGTAATTGGTTCTAGATCATGAATGACTAATTGTTGATTACATTAAATTTGGAATTATTTTAGAGTATGCTATAAACTAGAAGACGCCTAAGGTCCCTCCCAATTCAAAAATTCTGGGATTCCATTATCTGATAACAAATATCATTTATATTTATACTTGTCTATGACTCTACTGAGGAAGGAGATGTTATTCTTTAACAGTTCTTTGAAACTGAAATTGGTCATTAAAACAAAAAACAAGTTTTTATCTATCATTTTAATAACTGTACTATTACCATATTTTTACTTACAGCTTTCTTCACCAATTCATACTCATTTTTCAATGTTTTTCTTATCAATTCATACTCATCTTTCCATGTTTCTTTGAATTCCTCATCACCTATCAGTTCTTATAGTATAAAAATATCCCATTACAATTCTATACCATATAATCTTTCATTTAATAGTGCATTCTAAAGCTTTGCAAGGACTCAATATCAAGATCATTAACCTGGCTTCACAATGGGTTGTTGTTGTTGTTGTTGTTGTTGTTGTTGTTGTTGTTTAATTTAGGCATCATCTACCATTCTTTAGACCAGCGGTTCTCCCTTTTCAACACTTTCTTCCAAATATCACCGACAGTGCCTCAGCAATCATATCTGCCAGTTTTTATATCCTATAAGATTTACTCTTTGGTGCCTTGTGATTTGAGCTCATCACAATGAGCAAGGTGTTCGTTCTCAAGCTATCTTCATCTTTCTTATCTTGAGTACTGGCTCCCCATTAGATATTTTCCCACTGTCTTTCCCAGGCCAAAGGTCGTTTGCCTTGGCAAGAAAACAGCAGCAAAATAGGAATTGAGAAATTCAGCCTTTCTTCCATCTGTTATTATCATACCATCCTCCTCAAGCTGAAATTCTATCCTTCCTTTGATCCTTTTCTTTGGTTCAAAGTAGCTATAAGAGGGAAAAACTTTTATTCTTAACATTCCTGAACCAGCCTCAACTTACTCTGAACTTAAAAAATTGCTTTTGTATACATTCTGTCACATGGTCTTGTTTTCATTTTCCATACATGTCTTAAAATCTAACATAACTGAAGAGTACTTGGTATGCTGACAAATCCTTAGAGAGCTTCCCTTTTCCATCTCATGGTAATCATTCTTATTTCCAGAGTGCTTTCTATTACCTCCTGAGCTGGCTTCTTCTGTAGATTGTGGGAACCTGCCCCCACTTTTCAAAAGATCTGTTTTGCAAAAACTCAGGCTGAATATCTATCTTTAGTTTTCCTCTTTCAAAATTCTAATATACAATAGTCATTTTGTCTTTATAAGGTTCCCATTATTTTCACTTAAATAACCAATTCCTGCTTGATGATAAGAATTACATGTAGAAGTATTAATTATTATCATGGCTTCCTTTGGAAAGATAATATTTTCATTACAGGCCAAGATGCTGCTGTGTTGTTGTTTTTTTGTTTTTGTTTTTTTTGACAAAGACTGAGCTACATATTACTGAATAAGTGAAGTGCTCCGTCACCATCATCTTATATCTCCATGCTAGGTTTGTGATCTATTTTCCGAATTCATCTATTTTGTCACTTTGTCCTAGTAGTCTATCAGCAGAGGTGTCAAGTTCAGCTTAAATCAAGAAATATTTAACAATATAAATAAAAATACAATACTACACAATAATGTTAATTTATGGTTGTCTGAATCAATATGATACCTTCAGGAGTCATATTTCTATTTGAATTTAACTCTACCAGTCTAGTATACTTCTAAATACACTTTTTTTCTCCTTCCTCTAATTTTTTTTTTAATAGACTAATTGAATTTCATTAATTTGGATTTTTTTCAAACCAGTGTGTAAGACTATAATAGACTTTTAGGGCAAGTGACTAGTGAATAACATTACTTTTGACTTTAAATATAGGATTGATAGTCAAGCAATACTTTTCAAGTATTTTGGAGTTTTTTAAATCAGGAAGTTAATGAAATGCCTACATATATCTCTCAAGTTCCTTTTTACCCCTAAAAACAGTTGGACTTTGTGTCAAACTACAAGTCTGTATTACAGATGATACTTATGATAAAAATGCTATATCTATGCAGTGTGAGTTTGATGCTGTTATAGGAATAACGACCCCATCATCCTACCAGATGCAAACAAAATTCTGTCCTATGTGTATTTCCTAGGAAAGCAAACATTACAGGATCAAAACTAAGAAGAGGTTAAGACAAAAAAAAATTAGAAATGTCCTTGACAAAATTCAGCACTGACATCAAGATGCTAATAATGCAGATGGGCAGAAAAATCCATCCATTAAAGATGATTCAACACATAAGCTTTGAATTTCCACTCACTGCAAATGGCCTCCTTCTTGTCCTGGCAATGTAATGGATATCCTTCAATATCTTAGCTAAATTCAGGTTTCCCTCAGAAATGTACCCACAATTCCCTGATGGGAGAGAGCAAGTTTATCCCTGAGTCACTCACTGCTGGGCAGGCAGTGGGCATTCCCTCCAATCTATGGAAACTAATATGGAGAATGCTCTATTTACTGACTGGCTACCCAAAGATGGAATTGAGTTTCACACTGTTCAGGGTGTACTGGTGCTGCTTGTGCTATCAGTCAAGGTAAGCCTTCTACTTCATTTTAAGTTCATTACTATTCTGGCAAGAATCAAAATTGTTTTATCTTTATTATTTTGGATTAAAGCTTTATTATTGTTTTGATTAGAATTCTAAAGTTGCTTTTTCAAAGTTTATCCTTTAGATTAATTGTTTACTTCACTCTGAATCATTTCATATAGGACTTCCCAGTTTCCTAAGTAGTTATTTTCTGTCCACTAGAAAAACTAAAATCAAGTTGGGAGGACAAGATATGCATATCAAATAATTAGATAATAATGCAAACACAGATCATAATTAATGTCAGAATTAAATGGATACTGAACATTATTGCCAGTGGAGTGGAGAGAACGGGAGCACTGTGATGTGCAGGGCACACTGTGGGAGAATATCTTGGGACCCTGGCTCATGATAATAGACATAGCAAACAGGTGAATCTAGCAGTGACTGAATGTACTGGTATTAGGGAAGGTACATTTAAAGTAATGAGGTCTTTGGGGAGTTGGGATAGGATATATTGGATTGAATCAGCCAGGATGATAATAAGAATGTGCAGAAAAAAAGAGGAAGTGAAGAAGAAAGATTAAGTGAGACTGAGATAAGAGTACGGCTTCTGTATTCTACAATATTTAATGCTGTCTTTTTCTCTTTCCTCTTCAACTACCATGTTGTCTATTTGATGTGTTGAGTATTAACAGTCAATCTTAAAGCTGCATGCTTCAGAGTTTACATGCCAAAATTGCAGGGATAAATAATGAAGCTAGATTCCATATCCCAACTAGCACTGTTTGTCTAAATAGTACCAGCTGAAGTTCTGATTTCTTCTCCTGGGAGAAAGGTACCAAGTAATGGTCATCATCTATGACACTTATGAGAAGAGAAAATTGGGCAAAAGCCAGTTTGGTGAATCAACCATGTGCCTTTTTAGCCCCTCTTCCTCTTTATGCCTGCTTCCTTCTATCATGGACTTTATATATCCTGGAAGAAAAGGACAAAAACCATGTGAAGACAGAAGACTCATGTCCTAGCTTAGAAATGATTAGCAACCTGGTATAGGTCTGGAAACAGAAAAACCTTAAAGTTAATGACTAAATGAGACTTGGGGATTTAATGTGGATTTTAATTATTTGTTCTATTCCTATCATCTGTTATCAAGGGTACTTCTTTAATAATAATAGCTGACATTTGTATAGTGCTTTGCAGTTAAGGGACTTCACACTCCTTATCTTTTTTGAAATTCAAAACAACTTTGTGAGGCAGGCAGAACAAGTGGTATTATTCTCATTTTGCAGATAAAGAAACTGAGGCTGAGAAGGAGGAAGAGGCTAAGTAATAAATGGCAGAACAATGAAATTCAGGTCTTTTAAGTTCCATTATCTACTACTATAACAAACTTTCAATTTCTATACATAGGAAAAAAATTGACAAGATACTATAGTGCTCAGTTTTCAAGAACATCAAATAATTAAAGAATTTTATTTTAAAGTTTTAAAGTTTCTAGCTCTAAGTCATTTTAAAGATGAGGAAAATGGAGCCTATAGAAGATGAGTGTTACCCAAGGTCATGGAGCTGGTTATGGCAAGACCTAAGACTGGGTATCCCTGCTCCAGGGCTCTCCAGTTCATTGCTATCATCCATTGCATCAAGCTGTCTTTGATGCCATGACACCTTAATGGATATATTTTCCCTGGATTAGAAACACAGGAAGAAAGAAGATGCATAAGCTATGTGACCATCAAAGGGCAATAATGCAACATATTCATTTATCTAAATTTATTTGTATCTGTGATAGAACTTAAATGGTTACCTCCAATGTTGCAGATGGTAGCCCATCTGCAATTGCTCATCCTGTTTTTTCATGTTCTTAGATGTTTACTAGAACAGGTCCATTTAATGCACTGAGGATCTTTTCCCACTTTCTTCTAACATCAGGAGAAATCTGTTACATGGATCTTTTATCTATTGTACTCACTATATGATCAAATCAACTTATTTTTCAATCATATAGTTCCCTGAAGACATAATTAAAATAATTTTTCAGATATGTTGAAGATTGTTCACATCTGTGAGGCTTTGAAAAATATTTTTAGTTGTTTTAAAGCTGTAGTTCTAGATAACTCTCAGTCCTTCAATACCATTGATGGGTCAAGGTCATGTAAGAAACTAATTTCCTGATAGTAATCTAAGCTCACTCTTTTCATCAGGGTGAAATCTCAGCTCACTTAGTTATCCATATTGATAGGAAGGTAGGTAGGTAGATAAGTAGATAGACAGACAGGAGGTGGCTCTCCATATAATCCATTTAACCACATGTCATAAAATTATATATAGATATTCTTCATCTGCTTCACTTTTCCTGTGTGGATGGTTAGGCAAATTTTTTTTAGTGATTACAGTTATCTTCCAGAATATTCTGGAATATTTTGGTTGATGCAATCATCCCATCATCTGCAAACAAGAACTTCTTGAGGTTTGCACTTCATAGGAAATCGCTCTTCAGTTTGTACTTTTTATTAGATATCCTCCATCACAGTGGTGAAAACCATGGTGATGTCTCTCCCTTTTCAATGTGTAATCTGCTATCTGTGATTAGAGGCTCTCTGAACAAAATTCTATTAAATCTTTCAAATAACCTTGAATAATTTTGATGTATTTAAGAGCTATTTTCTCTGCCACATGCATTTTTAAATATGTGAAATAATAAATGATATAATATTGCATTTTTTTGGACTATTGAGTGAAGTTAGAAATATGGTCTATTGCAGATCCCCTTTTGCCCAAAAAAATGTTGTGATCCTGGGTATATAGGTATATTAAATACAAATCAAATCTGGATAATAAATCATAATTTTACAACCCCAACATTCAGTTACATGATCCCATATAGGATCATAACCCACAATTTAAGAAGCTTTGGTTTGTTGTACAATATCACTTGCGAGAAACAAACTATTCTCTACTAATCACCTCATTCAAGATGTTCTCATTTTTGAAAAGATGGTTCTTATAAAAAAACTTCTATATAAAGGAAAGTAGGCATATAGGTTGGTAGTTATTATATTCTCTCAATTATCTTTTTTATTAATAAGATCCAAGATTGTTTTTCCATTTTTTAGATTCTTACTCTCTTTTAGATACCATGCTTTTGAGTTCATGACCTATTTTATTAATTTTGAAAAAACTTTTCCTATAAGCTTTTACTAGTGCAATAAACATTACCAAGATGTGTACATGTTATGTATAATGTATATACACATATATATTTCAATAATGTATTACAATGAGAAAGATAGCAATCACCACCTTTAACTGTTAACTATAACTGATAATTTTTTCTTAGTACTAGAAATAGTCCTGCCATTTAGCTGTTTCTGGATGGCAGCCAAAATTTCCCAAGAATTCTCATCAAGATGCCTTGACTGATTTTATGCACTGATTATCTTTTTTTGGCTTTCTCTACTTTTATGGAACACCTCGAGACTTGTGAACCATAATCTCATTTATCATAAAAATTATCCCTGGAATAAGGGAGTAAGGGACTTAAACTAATTACTATGGGAAAAAAAAGATGCTCCATCTTTTTGGAAGCAGGCTCTTCAAGACTGAATTAGATCTTAATGGCATGGCTCTGTAAAGGATAATAAGAAAAGTATCCTCAGACCCTGTGTGCCCAGAATTGAGCATTGGTGTCTCAATGCTAGATATGCAATTCTGGTTGAAAAGAAATTCAATATTCATTCCTTTCTGGGATACCATTCCTAATTTTTTGGACTTCTTCTATCATGCCCCAGAATCCTCCTCACCATGGAAAAAGCAATCCATCATTACGGCTCCTTTTTCTGACTAATTATATCTTTCTGAAAAATCCATTTTTAAAAAAGCACACAAACCACAATCTTTCCTTCTTTAAGCACTTTCTAGGCTCCACTTCTGACTTCTAAGGCTATTTTTTCCACCATGATCCAAGAGTCTGCTTACTCCAAGATTACTCTACCCCAGAACTTTCTCTCCCTGACAAAAGGAATTGAAATTTCCTTTTATTTGTTGTCCTCCCCACCAGAATGTAAGCTCCTTGGAGGTAGGGACTGTCATTCTCTTGTATTTGTATTCCCAGAACATACATAGCACAATGCCTGGAAAATAAGAAGTACTTAATAACTTCTTGTCTAGTTGTTAACTTGACGGAAATAACCAGTTTAACGGAATATGAGAATATCTCAATGATGCTTATGATATATCTTGTATAAACTTTAAGTTGATTTTTCATAAAAATTTTTATAACTTTTAATCAGACATCTAAAAACATAAATCACAGAAATGTAAGATATCAGAATCTTCAAACTGAAGTTTTATAGGTATATAACTATCCACCAAATAGTAGCATCCACTCCTACAACTTCTTTTATAGGTGGCACAGTGAATATAGCACCAGGCCTAGAGTCAAGACCACCTGAGTTCAAATCTGGCCTCAGACATTTACCAGCTGTGTGATTCCAGGCGAGTCACCCAACTTGGTTTGCCTTGGTTTCCTCACCTGTAAAATAAGCTGTAGAAGGAAACGGCACCACTCTAGTATCTAGGCCAAGAAAACTCCAAGTGGCAATACAAAGAAGGAGGAGACAACAGTGAACCACAAAGGCAGCATGGTATATTGATAACAGTGCGTGTAAACCCAGAAGACCTGGGTTTGAGTCCTATCTCGGATATATGGCCTCAAAAAAAAAAAAAAAAGTGACAAGTCAATTATCAAGAGGAGAAGGAGGGAAGGAGAAGGAGGGGGGGAGAAAGAGAAGGAGGGGAGAGAAAGAGAGAGAAGGAGGGGAGAGAAAGAGAGAGAAGGGGGGACGGTGGGAGGGAGGGAGAGAGAGAGAGAGAGAGAGAGTGGGAAAGATGGAATGAGAGGGAGGGAGGCAAGGAAAGAGGGAGGAAAGGAGAGAGCATGTTTGGGATAAAGTACTATCTTACTATCTACCTCATATTCTCACATAATTATAATGAGGAAAGTGTTTTGCAAACTACAAAGTACTATGTGTAAGTTTTTGTGTAAGAGATGAACAATTGGTGCATTTAATCTTCTAGAATTAATTTTGAATTCATTTAGAATTATCGAATTAACTGAATTTATTTCAAATAATATATTACCCTAGTTAAATTTCTGAAAAGTCGAACTTCTAAAAAGACAAGGACAAAAAAATGAAATGCAAAGGTTAGGGAATGTCTGGTGTAAATGAAGTTTCCATAATCTGGAAAGAGGCTTCGAGTAATTCAACTGTACATGAAAAAAGCCAATAAAGATTACAGACTTACTCCACAGCACAGATCACCTCAATTCCTTTGTTCCCAGGCAATTATTTACATAACACCCCAATAAGAATCTGGAAAATGCAATTCAATGGTCACAATAGGTAATAGTGGGGTCACCACTCACTCAAGGAACTCGGCTTTAAAACAAAAAGAACTGTAGAACAGGAGAGGATATATACCTTTCCATCTGATGAGTAACAAACTCAGACCCAAGGTCATGAGAAACTGAAACAGAAGAGGCTTCTTTCAAATCCTAGGTCTCTACCCTTTTTTGAAAAAGGACAAAAAAGGATTTTAGTCACAATTGGGGAACATACATAGTCCGTAAGAAACAGGCTGAAGAATGAGGATTGCAAGAGCTAAGCAGCATCTGAAGAGAGACAGGATGTCCAGCCGATGAATCCTGATTGGGATTTAAATAGTATTGGTAGAAATAACTGGCAACACAGGGACAATAGAACAAAAGAACAAATAAAAAGAGAAACCAAAAGTAGATAATTAAAAGAGAAAAAGGAAAGATTGGGGAGGGCCAAAAGACTTCACTGGCATCTTTGAACAGAAGGAACTAAACTATGACTGAAATTACTGATTGTACTAACCTCTTCAGTATCTTAGGGTAATTCAAACAAAAAGTTTGTTCTTTTCCCAGTTTCCCCTTCCCACAACTGTCAATAAAAATCATTGTAATATACTTTGACAACTCTTTTTTTATTTA
Source organism: Sarcophilus harrisii (assembly GCF_902635505.1). Lineage (NCBI taxonomy): Eukaryota > Metazoa > Chordata > Mammalia > Dasyuromorphia > Dasyuridae > Sarcophilus > Sarcophilus harrisii. The sequence continues at coordinate 368,860,448 of NC_045427.1, read as the reverse complement.
ATTGTTTTCTGTATGCTGATTTTTATCAAAAATATAGAGATTAGGATTTAGCTAAAAATACACAAAAATCTTAAATATTAGGGCACAAAAGCAAACCTCTGTCTGAATGCTAAGGATTTTACTAATGGAAGCCTCAAAGCACAATTTATATTTTGATTTTATTAATAACTTTTCATTTCATGTAAATGTTATTAAATAAGAAGGTAGTCACGTGAACCCAAAAATCATTTTATCACTAGACCAGTTTCCTAAATGTTATTTATTAATGGAACCCTTAATATTCACAGGATTTACATGAACTGATGCTGAGTGAAGTGAGCAGAACAAGAACATTGTATACATTAACAGCAAGACAATGTGATGCTCAACTATGATGGACTTGTTTTTTCTCAGCAATACAGTGGTACAAAACAATTCCAATAGACTTGGGATGGAAAATGCCACCTGCAGCTAGAGAGGGAATTATAGTTTGCAGATCTATACTATTTTCACATGTTTTTGTTTCTCCATTGTTTCCCTTTTCTGATTTTTTTCATAACATGACTAATACAGAAATATATTTTAAATGATTATACATTTTAAATGATATACATGTATTATATATAATGATTATACATTATAACCTATATCAGATTACTTTCTGTCAGGGGGATTTAAAGGGAGAGAGGAAGAATAATTTGGAACTCAAAATCTTAGGAAAATGAATTTTGAAAATTATCTTTATAAGTAATTAGAAAATTAATATTAAGAAAAAAATTTTCACAGGACCTCTCAGTCAAAAGAAATACCTAATTGTTCCATTTATTAAGTTAGATACAAACTACTTAAAAAGTATTTATGTCCTAACAACTTGTAGCCATCTAAAAAAAATTATATATAAGCTGAAAGAAAAAATTCTATTTTTATTTCATTCTATTAAATAACTATTTTTCTTAGTAAATATGTGTACAATATATCTAATATCTTGGAATCAGATTAGGTACCATCATCCTCATTTCCTATTCCACAATGATTTTTGCATGATAACTTGCTTTTTTATGATAGCTATCACTGAAAATCAAGATTCACAAAAATATTCATAAGCAATAAAGTTCAGAAAATTACTCATGTAGCCAAAAGTATAAATGAAAAAAATGTCTCAAACATTTGACAACATTCTTTAAAGGAATGCAGAGGAAGACTGGATAAAATATTTGATCTGAATTTTATTTATTGCCTTTTATTGTTAAATAAATTTTACAGTAATTTACAATTAACAATAATGAGAATTATATTTTCTGGGTTCTATGTTTTCTGTATTATATTATTCTTTGTTCTCTATTTGTTCATAAAAGTCTCCCCTTCATTATTCATTTTAAATTATGGTGTAATAATATTCTATTACATCCAGATACTATAATTTGTTCATCCAGTCACCAATTAGTAGGCATATGCTTTTTAAAAATTATGGTATAATATTCTGTTGCATTCACATACTATAATTTGTTCTTCCATTCACTAATTAGTAGGTATATGATTTTTTTCTCTCCTACAAAAAGCAAAATGAATATTTTATAAATGGGGGACACTTTTATCATTGACTCTCTTTAATATATAAGTCCTATAATGAGATCACTGGGTGAAAGTGTACAATTAGTTTAGTAAGTTTTCTTTCTCTATTCTACCAGAAGTTGAAATGATAGAGAGCTTAAGAAAACTGCTGACATCACTATCAGCCACTCCAGGGTGAAAGCTGAGACAACCTTACAGGAGGCCCTTGGGCTCTGTGCCATTTTTAAGATTTTTCTCATAGTGGGATATCTGTCTGGGATACAAGAGAAGTGACTGGCTCAGACAGTTTCCATTTCCTTGACTGGCTTCCCCTTTGCCATTTATCTCAACTAACTCTTGGCCAAAAACCTAATATTGAAAAGTGAGTTTCATAGACGGATGCAAAACTTAAGAATGAGAAAGAGGGGAGGGGATCTTGGGCTTTGTCCTTTCTTGATGGGAAGCTACCGAGGAGGGAGAGAGGTAGAATGAAAGGGAGGCAGAGACGGGAGTTTGTCTGGAAAACCAGTCATCTCAGGAACAACATCAATCTAATCCCATGCCTACAGAACAAAGTCCAAAACTCCCTTACGTAAGCCTTCTCCTGACAATCTGGTCCCTACCAAACCTCCTCCAAGCTTTATCTCCCATTATTCTCACTCATACATGCTCCAGTCAAAATGAACCACTAGCCAAATTCCAAATGCATCAATTTTCTTTCTTTCCTACAGATTCTCTTAACACTGTTTCTTAGACTTCCATGCTCTCTCCTTCCTCCAGAAGCTAATGAAGATCCTTCATGAAAGGAGGATTTTTTACAGGAATTAGGAAAATTTGGAAATCATTAAATTTTGCAGGGATAGAATAGTTTTCTTCAAGTATTTGGAAGGTTGTCATCTAGAATTGGGATTTGACTTGGTCTATTTGGTCTTATAGAGTAGAAACTGTTGGCAGAAATTGCAGAAAGTAAGTTTTCAACGACCCAACTATTCATTTGATCCTCATGACAATCTTAGGAAATAGGTGCCATGATTTTCTCCATTTTAGACTTTGCAGTTGTAGAAACTGAGTCAGGCAGAGGTTAAGTGATTTGTCCAGAAACATACTAAACAAAACAAGAATCTGAGACAGCATTAGAACTCAGGTCTTCCTGATTCCAGACTCAGCACGCTATTCACAGTACTATCTAGCTAACTCTAAAACAGCATATTTAATGTATGGGTAGTAGCCCTAATTACTAGGCAATTTGTTCTTATAATAAACTGAAATCTCCCTTTTTGCAACTTCTACCAATGACTCCCAGCTTTTCCTTCTTTCACAGATTACAAGCATCTTCTCAAAGTTTTCTTTCCTCAAGGCAAGCCATCCATAGTTCTTTCAACTGCCTGGGCTCATACTGCATAGTCTCCACTATCTTGACCACTCTTCTCCAGACAATCTGAACTTGTATATGTCTTTCTAATAGTGTAGTTCCCCAAATTGAAAACTATTTCCCAGCTCTTTTCTGATAGGGACATATAAAAAAGGAAATATCTGCTTCTTTATTCTAGATGTTATTTTTTTTCTTACTAAACCTTTAATTACCTATCAAAGCAGACAGATAAATATTCTGCAACTTGGGTCCTTAAGAGAGTTGCCTGGGGACACCAATAGGTTAAGTGACTCACTGAGCCTTAGGAGACAAGTAAGAGTCCTATGTTGACCCCAGATAACCTGTAAACCTATCTGTTCATTGAGATCAAAGAGACCATACCCTGCCTGAGGCCACATAGTAAAAATGGCAGACCCAATATTCCAACCTAAGACTCTGGAGCAGAAGGGTCAAACAGGACCATAATGTAAATTGGAAAATATTTAACAATAACAACTACAACAAAATAGAATATAAATAATGGCAATATATGTTTTTAAGCCAATATGCAATAGGGATCCCTATACAATTTAGTGGATTTCAATTTGAGATTGACACCGATGCTGCAGGAGTCCTCAAACTTTTTAAATAGGGGGCCAATTCACTGTCCCTTAAATTGTTGGAGGGTCCGACTATAGTAAAAACAAAAACTTTGTTTTGTGGGCCTTTAAATAAAGAAACTTCAAGCCCTGGGTGAGGGGGATAATCGTCCTCAGCTGCCGCATCTGGCCCACGGCCGTAGTTTGATGCTACTTTAAAGGATCTCCACAGGTTATTAGGATGGGCCAACATATGACAGTGAAACTTAATAGGTGCAGATTAGGTACTCAAGGGAACCCTAGTGAGGTTTAAAAAGCCTGTTTACAAAGTTAAAGAATAAAGCCCAAGACTGTTCTAGAAAGGAAAATATCTTCCCTGTTAAACTATAAACTCTTCTTGCTCTGGGTACTCTGTTAATCTATTGGCAACATTAAGGAAAATTAATTTATAGCCAGTTTCTGAGCACCTGGCCTAAATACACCTTTAAATAAGATCTTTAAAAAGAAAAACTACTGGAAAGACACAAGGGATGGGTCAAACACAAAGTTTCCTGCAGGTTAAAGAAGCTGGAGCATGCCCCATAGCCTCCTACTTTCTCCTCAGGGAGTGTTTCAGCCTTAGAGGTAAAAGTGTTGAAGTGACAGAATAACCCTATGGGACACATCAAGCTGGCAGAGTCGGTCAGTTCCTGGATCACATGAGAGGCAGTGCCAACGGACAATGAGACACAGAACCAAGTGCTGATCTCTCTTCCAGTACAGTTACACAAAATCCTGCCTTCATAAGATTTAAGGACAGGGACCCTATTGCAGCTAAACTTTGTTATTTCTTCTCTGCCCAGAACAGGTATCTGGAAGATGTTTGTTGAATGAATTCTTACCTGCATTTATTGTGTTTGCTTATGTAAATGAACATTTTTCCTATCTAGAATGACCTTCCTTTTCTTCTCCCTACCTGATTCCAGCACATTATTTAAAGCACAGCTGGGACCCTACCTCGTCCATTCTAAAATTTGTCCTACAACCTTTTCCTCATCAATCTATCACTCAGTTTTCATGTAAGTATAATTGATTGTGGGATTTGCAGTCAAAGAACTTGGGTTCAAATTTCAGTCCTGCTACTTACTGTCCAAGTGACCTCCTTACTCTGGTCATATATAAAATGAAGAAGTTTAACTAAAGTGAATATTCTTGTTTTTTAAACTTAATTTTATTTTTTCAAATACATGCAAAGATCGTTTTCAACATGCACTTTGCAAAACTTTGTTTTACAAATGTTTCTCCCTCTCTCCCTTCCTCCCCACCCTCTCCTAGACAGCAAGTAATTCGATATAAACATATGTAATTCTTCTAAACATATTTCCATATTCTCCATGCTGTACAAGAAAAAATTAGATTAATGGGGGAAAAACATGCGAAATTAAAAAAAACAAGCAAGCAAACAAACAACAGCAAAAGTGAAAAAACTAAGTTTTGATCCATATTCAGTCTCCATACATCTCTCTCTGGATGCGGATGGCTCTTGCCATCACAAGTCTATTGGAATTGACCTGAATCGCCTCATTGTTGAAAAGAGCCAAGTCCATCACAGTTGATCATGGCATATTTTTGTTGTGTACAATGTTCTCTTTGTTCCACTCACTTCACTTAGTGTATATATATATATATATATATATATATATATATATATATATATATTTAGTTCATGTAAGTTTTTCCAGACTTTTCTGAAATCAACCTGCTCATCATTTCCTATAGAACAATAATATTCTATTGCATTCATAAACCATAATTTATTTAGCCATTCCCCAACTGATGGACATTCTAGAGTGGATATTCTTAACCTGGGATCCATAGATTCCAGGGTCCACAAACAAGGATGAGATAAAAATCTTATTATTTTCACTGACTCCTTAATAACATGTACCATTTCCTTCAATTTATAAACATAGGCAAAAAATATCATACTGGATTTGCCAGAATGCAAAGGTAGTCATGAATTAAAAAAAGGATTAAGAATTCTATAGTAATAACAATATTAACAAATCTGTATTTATTATCCCATTCAAACTTTACTACAAACTATTCTTTGAGATAGGTACTATTATCTCCCCAGTTTTACAGATGAGGAAACTGAGGCTAAAAGAGGGACATACAGTTGAAAAATGTCTGAGACAGAATTCGAATTCAGGGCTTCCAAATTCCAAATCTACTTTTAACCTTTACACTATCTAGCTGCCTCTAAGGTTCTTCCAATCTCATGTTCAATATATTAGACAATGATATATTCCATAGGGTTGTTGTAAAGCATTCTGTAAACCCTAAAGGACTGCAAATATATGCATATTATTATCATCATCATTATTGCTAGATGGGAGTTCCACAAGGAAAGAGATACTGTCTTATTGATCTCCATATTTTTATGAAAGCAGGCAAAAGGCTCTATACATAGCAGGTACCTTATAAGGTCTCAACTTGTGCAGTCACTGGCAAAGTAAGCTAGCTCATGGGTGAGAACTGACTTGACCAATGAAGGGACCAATGTGCTCTGTAATTTATAGTCAGTCTTCAAGAATCCTCAAGTGGTTTGCCTGAGGCCATACAACCAGTACTTGGCAGAGGTGAGCCTTGAATCCAGATCTTCCTGATATCAAAGCCAACTCTATCCATTATTCCATACTGCCTCTGAGAGGTGCTTAATAAATGTCTGAATTAAATTGTTTATAGCCTCATTTTCATCCCCATTGCTCCTCCTACTTCTATATACTTCTTCAAAGTCCACAAAGCACTTTTCTGATAATAGCTCTGTAAGGCGAGAAGGGAGGAAGGAAAAAACACGTACTTATCATGTGTAAGGCATTGTGCTAAGCACTAGGGATACAAAGATAAATAAAAAAGGAGAGTTCCTATCCTTGAGGATCTTACATCCTAATGGCAGGTGAGAGTACATAATAGGGATAGAAAGGGCTGGCAAAGAGATGAAGACATACAGAGACATGGTTTTGAAGTCCACAAGCCAAGAACAGGACAAGGATAGAAAATGGAGGGCCTTATAGAGGTCAGGAATGGTTGGGAATTCCAAGGAAAAGGATATCCCAAATATTGAGGGAATTTTTGATATAATAAGATTTCAAAGTGTAAAAATCGTGGAGGAAATGAAGGGAATGGAAATCTTGGTACTACAAGTATTATTATCTCAATTTTCCAGAGAAAAAAATTGAGGTTTAGAGGAATAGGAAGATTTGCTCATGATTACACATCTAATCATGTGTATTCTAGACTGTGAATTCTAGGCCTCTGCTTCATTTACAATTTCATGGTGCTGCTTGAGCACCATCTACACACACCCCTTTATATTCATTTAAAAACAAACAAAAAAACCAACCAACAATTATTTAATTTCCTGAGTTTGTTACTCTGAGCCTATATATTTTCAATAGGGAAGACACAGATACACAATTTGTATATAAATGGGGCATATTTCAGAGCTTGTAGATCAATACTGTAATTTTTCTAGAAGTCCCCTTAGGGTTGTTTAGCCATGACTCCATCCCCAGTAGTTCAAAAATCTAGAACACTGAATAAATTCAGCCTGGCATTATCTGATTCTCAGCTTGGCCAGGATAATCTCTTGGTTAAAAATAGCTTTATGTTCAAAACCACACTGCAACAAACTCTCTCTCTCCCCAAAATAACCTGGGGTTTTTGGACTGGAAGGGTTTTAAAATGTATTGGAACTGCAACATCAAATAATTCAGAAACCAAATATTTCATTCCCCAGGCAGCTTCATTTATTTCCTCCTGCAGCTTATATATATAACTCTTGAATGCTATATGTTAAGCTTGGAAAAAAATGTGAAGTTTAATATTGGGTCATCAAATTAAAATTCCATTTGGCAAGCTGAGCTGCATTTTAAATCCTACTGATCAAATCTTGGCTTTGAAGGTTCAGCAAAATCTCTGATGAGGATTTTTCTCAGCCGGTTCAGAAGGGAGAAAAAAAGGCTACAGAATTCCTGGCTACTGCTAAGATAAAATTAAGCAGAAAAGTTGAATGGAAAAGTTGCTTCTGCGCCCTCAAAATATAATCCAAGGATACTATTTAATCATGTCATCCTTTAAGACAAGCAGCTTTACAATATTACAATATTACTATACCCTGTAATTCACAAAATCTTTGGGTGAGGGTCTCAGATGTCAACATTTATAGGAAGAAGAATCCCCTCTCTAGCATTGCCCCTCTATAGCAGTGATTATCCATCCAATCTTTTCCTTGAAGATCTTTAGAAAGGGAGAACCCACTACCTACCAAGCCAGTCCATTCTACGACAGGAAAACTCTAATGGTCAAAAAATGTTTCTTTGCATCAAGCTTGTATCTCCTGTGTAACTTTGGTTCATTATTCTTGGCTCTCCAGAGCCAGGCAGAAAAAGTATAATCCTTTTTCTACCTGGAAAGCCCATCAAATACTAAACAGTTGTCATGTCCCTTTCTAAATCTTCTCTGGACTAAACATTCCACTTCTTTCAACCAATCCTTGTGGCTGTAGGCTCTTTATTACCCTCATATACTTCTCTAGATACTCTCCAATTTAACAATATACTACCTATCATGTGGCATCCAGAAGTGAACATGACACCTGAATGTGCACTGATCATGGTAGAGTGCAACAGAATTACCTCTTGTTTCGAGTTTCAGCTTAACAAAGACACTAAAGTGATTTGCCATTTCCTTCTCCTGCTCATTTTCCAAATGAATTAACAGAGATAAACAGGGTCAAGTGACTTGGCCAGAATCACACAGCTAGTATGTGTCTGATGCTAGATTTGAATTCAGGAAGATGTCTCCCTCACTTTAGGCCTGGAGCTCTACCCACTGTACCTACCACCTATCTGGTCTATTGATCTCTCTTAACATAGACAAATCATATTAGCTTTTTAGACTGCTCCTCTCAGACTTGAAATACAATTTTTTAAAAAAGCACAGATTTTCTTCAGACAAGATATTATTGAGCCATTCCTATCTCAACTTGGACATGTGAAATAACTTTTATATATGCATGGAAAATTAATGGGAAGAAAGTTTTAAACCCCATTTGCTTCACTGAATTAAATATTTTTTGTATAAATCAAAAACTATGGATCTTGTAATTTCTATAATTTTCATTCAATTGTTATATAACTTATAGACTACTTTTAATATTTTTCTTAAAGATAAAGATCATTTTCTATGATGGGGAGAAACTGCATATAGGTCAGGAGTTATTGATAGTCTCTTGATTCCTTTTTAGGAAAAAACCTGAATTTTTAAATAATTATTTAGACATTTTAAAAATTGGTTCCTCAATGTTTTCAAAAGAATTATTTCGAGAACATAAATTTTTCTATTTGGTCTAGGGCCCAACTATTCTTTTACTTGAACTTCTTGAATGCCATTTCAATAAGATTACCCAAGACAACTGTGGAGGACTCTGCTCATAATGGTAAATTTGTTGTAGAAGTGTTAAAAGATTTGGTTCGTTTTTGTCCATTTTTCTTCTATTTTTGTCTCGGAGTGATCTGGCATATTTGGGTCTCAAGTTAAACATGCTGCACTTACTTATCCCTTCCACATCTTTACTGCTTTCTGACATAGAATATGCATAATCATCTATCCTTCTCATCCTTTATGTCTATATCTCTAGCACCTAAAACAGTGCCTGGCACATAGTGAGAATTGAGTAAAAGCTTGTTGATGGATTTCCCCCTGGAACACTTTACAAATGATGTATATTCCAAAACAATGTTATCTTTGGCTGCCTTGTTTTTCTATTTGGAAAAGAGAACACATTTCTTTTTTAGGGGCAGCTAAGTGGTAAAGTAGATAGAGCACTGGGCTAGGAATCAGGAATATTCATCTTCATGAGTTTAATTCAGCTTCAGTTACTAGCTGTGTAATATCTTAAGAGAGTACCTAATTCCGTTTGCCTCAGTTTGCTCATCTGTAAAATGAGATAAAAGAGGAAATAGCAAACCATTCTAGAATCTTTGCCAACAAAACCCCAAAGTGAGATCACGAATATTTGGACTCAAATGAACAAACACAACAGGAAGTTTCTAGGTTGTTTTTTTTTTAAGCTCTCTTTGCTTTTGGCATTTGTACCATATTAGCTAAAATTCTGGAATAAATTTTGACAATCATATCAAATGTCTTTTTCCTTTTCTATTTCCCTTTCCCATTTCCCTTTTTATGATATCAACAGTTTACATGAGGATGTCCATTAGTTGGGAATGACTAAACAAGTTATGATGTATGAATGTGATAGAATATCATTGTATTGTAAGAAATGCTGAAATGAACAGTTTAAAAAAAAAGCCCTAGGAAGGCTTATACGAATTGATGAAAACTGAACAGAACTCTCCCCAAAATTTACCTTGTCACAGCAATACTGTAAAAACAATCAACTAAAAAAGGCTCAATAATTATTATCCATATATTTCATACCACAATTCCAAGTGACTCACAATTGATAATGTTATACATCTCCAGACAGAGAACTTAATATAGAGATTAAACAAATCTTTTCCTCTTTTTCTTCTCCCCTCTCCCCTGGAAATATAGCTGATACGGAAATATGTTTTTCATAACTTTACATGTGTAACACATTATTATATTTTCCCCAATAAATGAAGGAGAGGTGAAAAAAGAAAGAAGATTTGGAGCTGAAAATAAAATTGAATGTTTAAAAGTTTATTTGAATAAGTTAGGATGGATTTGCTATATTTACTGATGATTTTCACTTCTGCTAAAAAGTTAGGATGCTTTTAACCTGGGGTCTGTGGATTTATTTTTAATTTTTGATAACTATTTCAAAATCATTCTTTTCCTTTGTAAACATATGCATTTTATTTTATGTATTAAAAAATGTAATTCTGAGAAGTGGTCCACAAGCTTCAGGGGCCCAAGGGAGTCCATTTAAAAAAAAATTAAGAAACCTTGCTTTAAAGAAAGATATCACTACTTTATTTCATTCAGTATTTGGGAGGGATAGGATGATAACAGATGATAAGAGAATTTATAGAACTACAAGCTATTTTGCTTTGGTTTTACTCTAGTGAGAAAATATATAATACTACAGAAAATAATATAGGTTTAATATAAGTATATCAATAGTTGTATAATTAAGAAAAAGCACCAGGACTTCCAGTTTAAGATAACATGAAAGATAATAGATAAGCCAAGATGTCCCACACAAATCACAACAAATATCTGAAAAGGACCCTGAAAGAACAACTAACATTAAAGAAAACTAAAAAGAAACAGAAATAACTGTGTTACCCAGTCAGACAACATGACATTTCTAGCCACACATTACAAAATGTGTAATACAGAATAAGATGATCTCGATTTAGAGGAGACTGCAGAGGTCATGCAGTCTACCAAGGTATCTAAATAGGAATTCATCCTTGTAAAATCCGCAACAAGTGGTCAAACAGCTATTAAATAAAGAGTTCCAGGGGCAGGCAGGTGGTGCAGTGGATAGAGCACGAGCCCTGAAGTCAAGAGGACCTGAGTTCAAAGCTGATCTTAGACACTTAACACTTCCTGGCTGTGTGACCCTGGGCAAGTCACTTAACCCCAATTGCCTCAGCAAAAAGAGGAAAAAGAAAAAAAAAAAAAAAAAAAAAGACTTCTAGCAATGGGGAACTTGCTTCCTCCAGAGACATCCACCTTTGTATATAGATGTCATCATTTGTGAGTTTTTTCTTCTATGGAGCCAAAATTTGCCTTTCTGCAATTTCCACCCACTGCTTCTTTCTTGTTCTGTCTTCTGAGGACAAGAAGAAAAAAAATCAAACATCTTTTTCCACATAACAGCCCTACAGTTTCAAACTCCATAGTTTTGTTGACCCTCTTCTATGGCACTTTCAAGTGTCAACCCCCAATTTGACAAACATCAACCCAATATGTGATCTGTTTTTCCCTTTAATTCAGATGGTTATTATGAATATGGGAGGAAGAGGGAAATTGCTTTGAGAGGGTATGGCCAAGTGAAAAGAACCTTATTGATTCCTGGCTAGAAGGAGGTATTATTCATGGGGACTGGAGTGCACCCTGCTTAGATTTAAATATTGATGTGATTCTGGTGCCTGGAATGCACAATCTTTGATTTTCAACTTACTGAAGACTTTGAATTGACTGCTGGGTTATATAGAGTTTCAAAGAAAGGCACAGCAGGACCAAGGACAATGAATTTTCTTTTTTGGTTGGATTAGCTCAAATTTAAAGCTTTTTATATAAAGTATTCTTTTGGGTTTTTTATTTATTCTTTATTAACTGCCTATTTCACAGACTTGTACTGAGAATTAGCTAAAATAATGCATACAAAAATGCTTTGAATAATATAAAATGCTATATATCTTTCAGTAATTATTATGTGTGTTATTCAAAACAATAAAGAGTTATGTTAAGAAAGAAAGAGAAGTAAACTCCTTTATCCAGTCTAAAATTGTACAAAGAGGCATACTGAAGTACCAGAGAAGCCTGTGGGCTGTCAAGTATCAGCAAAAGCCAGTAGAAGCAGGGAGAAGAATCATCCCAGTGAACCCAGAATACCCAGATAAATGGGCTGGAAGCCAATAGTGCTAGGAAAAAAAGTCATTTCAAGGAAGTCAGTATGAACTCCCATAAAAGAACCTGAAACCAGCCAACAACCTGCAAAAAGAGAGAACAGTATCATAAGCCAGTGAGGGCTTTAATGATCAGGAACATAAAATCAGATCCTGGCCCTAACTTCTCAAAAGAGAAGCAGGGGATATTACAGTGAAATTAGAGTTCAAGAGAAAAAAGAATGAAAGGAGAATATAGCTTGGAAAAGAAGATGAAAAACTTTATTGGAATAATGAATTACATAAAAAGAGAATGGACAATGTAAGTCAGTGATTTACTAAGACAAGAAATATTAGAACAAAGTCTGAACAGTGAAAAAGTAAGAGAATTTGTAAGGTCTCTAATATCAAAATCAGCTGACTTGGGAGGATTCTAGGGAAAAGAAGAAGTGGGTCAGTAAATTTTAACCTCTCCAAATTTCCCTTGCAAACAGAACAAATTTGATCCTCAAAGTCAACATAGCCTGGTGGCAGATCAGGAGGACTTGGGGCAGAAGAGAGGTCCTCTGGACCAGCTCTGCAGAAATACCAAATAGGGTTTGGCTGGAGTCTTAGCAGAAACCACAGAAATTTTCACTGTTGGGGGTCTGAACCTCGGAAGACTGAAGGAACCTCCCCTGATTAGGAATGCCAGGCCCAGCTGTGCTGCTGAAACATGGCCCTGGGCAAGAAGGAGCTAGCACCCCCAAATGAGTGCAGAAGCAGTGAGGCAGGGACACTGTGGGCACGGGCACTTGTAGGAGGGTGGAGCTTTTGGTTTGGAGGTTCCAGGTCAGAAGGGAGAGCTGAAGTGAAGGCAGAGCCACCACCACCCCCACCCTCATGATTAGAGATGCTTACACTAATATTTCTCATTTGAAAAAAATACAGGCTCTTGATGAAGCCTCAAAACAAAGTGTAATCTCCTGAGAGTTGACAAGCATTCTGGACCAAGGATTCTTTATAATAGTATTATTAAAGATACTGTTAAAATAAATAAATAAATGCAGGGAAAGAAGAACCCAACCATAGAAATTTACTATGAGTAACTTCCTTATGAGAATAGGGAAGATGGGTTCATCTCCAGGGGACGACACTGCAGTAAAAAGAACTTCTATCCCAGAGTAACTTTAAATGACTACCTGCCCAAAGAGAATTTATAAACTCAAAAGAGAATTTAAAAATCAAATGAAAGACACTGAGGAAAAACTAAAAATAAAAAATAAAAATCATTCAAGAAAAACAAGATTATGAAAAAAAGTTATCCAAATAGAAAAGAAGATACAAAATCTTAAAGAGTAAAATAACTCTGTGAAAATTAGAATTGGGCAAGAGGAAGCCAATGAAACTATGAGACCAAGAAATAACAAAACATAATAAAAAGAAAAATAGAACAGAATGTGAAATATAAGAAAATAGATCTGGAGAACAGATCAGAAAAAAAATATAACAATTCTTACAAAAGTAGGAAAGCTGAGATCAATAAAAGTACCTTTTCACAATAATTCAAGAAATAATCCAAGAAAATTGTGTTGGAGTGACAGAATATAAGGGGAAAGCAGAAATAGAAAAAAATCCACCAAACACCACTTCAAAGAGATACTTTGTGGAAAATATATAGGAATATCATTGCCAAATTTTTAAACTCCCAGATCAAAGAGAAACATTTTTAAGAAATAAGAAATTCAAATATGCTGGAGCTACTATTAGAATTGTACTGGACTTCTCAGCAGCCACAATAAAAGACTGCAGATCCTAGAATCAAATATACCAGCAATCAAAAGAACCAGGCCTGGGGCCAAAAATATAATATCCAGCAAAATTATCCATAATATTCAATGAAAAAATGGACATTCAATGAACTTCCAGAATTCCAAATTCAGGACTTTCTAACAACCAAACCAGATCTCAATAGAAAATTTAGCATATAAGAGCCAATATCTAAGATTAATTTGAAGGAACTTAACATGGACAAATTTTTTTGTGTGTGTGCAGCATGGTAATTGTGGAAATATGTATAGAAGAATTGTACATATTTAACATATATATTGGATTGCTTGATGTCTAGGGGAGGGAAGAAGGGAGGAATAAGAGAGAGAAAAATGTTTGGAACAAAAGATTTGGCAAGGGTAAATATTTAAATATTTAAAAATATCTAGTATGTGTTTTGAAAATAAAAAGCTTTTTAAAAATTAACATCAGTAATTGGGGACCTCAAAAGAAAGCACCTAATGAGGTGTGGAGAAGATACAGAAGCATTAGAAGGGAAGAAGGGCTCACAGTTTTGAAAACTTACATCAGGAATAAGTTAAATAGGCAACACTACATAAATTCCATGAAAGGTAGGTATAAAAGCTCCAAAATCTATAAAGAAATAAGGGGGCAGCTATCACCATTACTATTCAATATTGTATTAAAAATATTAGCTTTGGCAATAAGAGAAGAAAAAGAGATTAAAGGAATTAGAGTAGGAATTGAGGAAACCAAATTATCACTCTGTAGATGATATGATGGTGTACTTAGAGAACCCCAGAGAATCTACTAAAAAGCTATTAGAAATAATCCACAACTTTAGCAAAGTTGCAGGATACAAAATAAATCCACATATATTATCAGCATTTTTATATATCATTAATAAAATCCAAAAACATGAGATACAAAAGAGAAATTACATTTAAAGTAACTGTTGATAGTATAAAATATTTGGGAATTTATCTGCCAAGGGAAAATCAGGAACTATATGAGAAAAACTATAAAACATTTTGCACACAAATAAAGTCAGATCTAAACAACTGGAAAAATATCAAGTGTCCTTGGATAGGTTGAGTGAATATAATAAAGATGACAATACTACCTAAACTAATCTATTTATTTAATGTTATACCACTCCCAAGAAACTATTTTACTGACCAAGAAAAAATAATAACAAAATTCATCTGGCAGAACAAAAGGTCAAAAATTTCAAGGGAATTAATGAAAAAAAAAAGTTGTATCACATCTAAAACTATAATAAAGCAATGGTCATCAAAACCATTTTGTATTGGCTAAGAAATAGACTAGTTGATCAATGGAATAGGTTAGGTTCACAGGACAAAATAGTCAATGATTATAGAAATCTAGTGTTTGACAAATCCAAAGACCCCAGCTTTTGGGATAAGAATTCACTAATCAACAAAAACTGCTGGGAAAATTGGAAACTAGTATGGCAGAAACTAGGCATTGACCCACACCTAACACCATATACCAAAATAAGGTCAAAATGGGTTCATGATCTAGACATGAATGATATCATAAACAAATTAGAAGAACATAGGATCATTTATCTCTGAGATCTGTGGAGGAGGAAAGAATTTGTGACCAAAGAAGAATTAGAGATCATTATTGATCACAAAATAGATAGTTTTGATTATATTAAGTTTTTGAACAAAACAAAACTAATGCAGGCAAGATTAGAAGGGAAGCAATAAAATGGGAGAACATTTTTACATTCAAAGGTTGTGATAAAGGCCTCATTTCCAAAAATATATAGAGAATTGACTCAAACTTATAAGAATTCAAGCCATTCTCCAATTGATAAATAGTCAAAGGGTATGAACAGACAATTTTCAGATAAAGAAATTGAAACTATTTGTAGTCATATGAAAAGGTGCTCCAAATTATTATTGATCAGAGAAATGCAAATTAAGACAACTCTGAGATACCACTACACACCTCTCAGATTAGCTAAAATGGCAAGAAAAGATGACAAATGTTGGAGGGGATGTGGGAAGACTGGGACACTAATACATTGTTAATGGAACTATGAATGGATCCAACCATTCTGGAAAGCAATTTGGAACTATAGCCAAAGAATTATCAAACTGTGCATACCCTTTGATCCAGCAGTATTTCTACTGGGCCTATATTGCAAAGAAATCTTAAAAGAGGGAAAGGGACCCACACATGCAAAAATGTTTGTGGCAGTCCTTTTTATAGTGACAAGAAATTGCAAACTGAGTGGATGCCCATCAATTGGAGAATGGCTGAATAAATTATGGTAGATAAATGTCATGGAATATTATTATTCTGTAAGAAATGATCAGCAGGATGATTTCAGAGAGGCCTGGAGAAACTTACATGAACTGATAGTAAGTGAAATGAGCAAAATCAGGAGATCATTATACACCTCAACAAGACTATATGATGATCAATTCTGACGGATGTGGCTCTCTTCAACAATGAGATGATTCAGACCAGTTCCCATTTGTTCAGTCATGAAGACAGCCATCTACATCCAGAGAGAGGACTATGGGAACTGAGTGTGTTCCACAACAAAACATTTTTTTGTTTTTGTTTTTTGTTGTTGTTGTTTGCTTGCATTTTATTTTACTTCTTTTTTAAAAAACTAGTTTGGATTTTTCTTGTACAGCACGATAATTGTATAAATATGTATGCATATATTGGATTTAACATATGTCTACCATGTTTAACATGTATTGGACTACTTACCATCTAGGGGAGGCTGTGGGGGAAGGGGAGAAAATTTGAACACAAGTATTTGAAAGGGCTAATATTGAAGAATTGTCCACGAATATGTTTTGAAAAATAAAAAGCTTTAATTAAAAAAAAAGAAATAAGGGGGCAGAGATGGGTGGGACAGGAGGGGGGAAGAAGACAAGGGAGGGATCCATGGCGGGGGGGGGAGGAGATTAAGTAATAGCAAGGCAAGTTAAGGAGCAAAATTAAAATAGAAGAGTTAGCAAGAATAGGAAAGAAGAGATGTACACAAACACTACAAACATATATAGGGAGTCAAATTTATTAGGAAAAAAAAGTACAGCTAGTAATCATTGATCTTAGACACAAACTTATACTCAAGAAAAAATTGACATTATAGGTCAGCCATACTAATATTGTTTTAGATGCATGTTTGTATATGGCTAGATGTTTGCATATATGTGTTTGAGTATATGTAAATATATAAACACATAGCTCTATCTATGTATGTCTATAGATATATGTATATGTATGCAGGTCTGTGGATGAGTGAATGTATATATGTGTGTGTAATGTGTATGTATGGGCAGGGTTGTGTGTGTATGTATATTTATTAATTATATCTGTGCTTAAGTATAGCCTGCTTAAGGGAAGGGGCGGAAATGAAAGGGGGGGGGGAAGAATAAAGTTAAAAAAAGGGCACAGAAGAAAATAAAAGAACAACCTACAAGAAGTAAAGGAAAAAATTTAGCTGGAAAAGAAGAAGTAAAGGGGAAAAAAAAGATAACATTCCAAAATGTCAAAATTGCCCAGTTCTATCAGAACTAAAGAGAAAAGGATCCACTGTTGCTGTCAAAAGAAACTTAAAAGCCCTTAAAATCCATAATTTCCAAGCCAAAGAAAAAAATACTGCATATGGTTAGAAAGGATATAAGTATTAGGAACTAGAGACGTAATCATAATGTAATTTTGTAGTACTTTTGTTTTTTTTCATTCTAATGATAAAACAATATCCCAATTTAATAAATATACACCATATGTCAGGGCATCTAAATACATAAAGGAAAAGTTGATTGAATTAGAGAAATAACAGAGATCCAAATAAATTTTATAAAAAGTTAGACATAATCTCAATTGCTGAATAGAAATAGAATGAAATATACATTTTTTTTAGCTATACATGACACCGTTATAAAAACTGATCACATATTAAGACAAAAACAAAAAAATAAATGTTAAACACCCCTTGTTAACTACAATTCAATAAAATTATAATTAATAAGTTTTTTGAAGAAAGAATTCAAACTTCAATGAAGACCAAAGAATTTAATCTTAAAGAATTGGTGGGTCAAAAAACATAAACAATAATTACATTTGAGGAAATAAAACAGAGACAACAGATCAAAGTTGTAACCAAAGCATTCATTAATAGGGAAATTATCTTTTTAAACACTTTCTATGAAAGAGAAAAAATGAACTGGGTAGGCAGAAAAATCCCAAAAAAACACAAAGATTGTTAGATAAAGGAATGCTAAGGATAAAGTTTATTTAAATTTTATTAAAGTTTTGAGAAAATAGAAAAAACCTGGAGAAAGAGAGAGACAGATCTAGATTATAATACCATACAATAAGACTCAGAATGGGTTACTGGCCAGAATCCAAGAGCAGTAAGCCACCAGTAAAGTAACCCAGGTGATATAAACAATTTATAACCAAGATCCCTCTCCTCCCCAATCTTACTAGTTAGACTAGATTTTCTCAGAAGGTGACAAAGCCAAAACTTATTGGCCTAGAGGCTCAAGTTGTGCCGCCCTTGATCAGCTTCCTGGTAGCCTCTGACTATACTGATTTGGCTTCCTGGTCACCTAAGGCCATAAATATGCCCACCCACAAGAGATGGTTTCAGATTCGATGGCTATCCCAAGATTATGTGAGTCACTATATCCTGAAGATCAAGATATGTTTGTTTACACATGGAGATGATGGGGAACAGGTCTACTGAAGCTAAGTTCTAAGGACCTTCTCACCCTTCTCATCAATCTGTTCTATCAGGCCATTCTCTAGTGAGTTTCTCTGGGGATCTCTATTTTGGGGAAGGCCCCCAGCCCTCCATCCTTCATTTTTCTCTCGGTTTCAGATTCTCTGGGTTGTTTCTATTGTTTTCAACACTGGATTTTGAACTACTGTTTCAGCTGCTATCTCACCTTGGAACTTCCTCAATGTCTGGGGCCTTTTCCCTTGAAACATTCTTCCACCAAGTCAGCCCTCTCGGAGAGCAAATCGAAGGCCTCCTTTTTTCTTGTATTTGTATCCTTCACATTTAGCCGTTTCTGTCAGAGTAAACATTTAATAAATGTTTACTGCTTTGCCTATTGCCTGCTATAACCTGACTGAATATTGCTGCCAAGCTAGGTTTAAATAAACCTTTTGTTAGCTGTTCAACAATAATATAGGGTAGATGGCTATCATTCTGAAAGAACTGTATAGTTTTAGTGAAGTATAAGTATAAGTGAAGTATAATAGGAACCATCAGTAATTTTTTTTTTTTTTACCTTGAATACCCAATTCATTGATTTGTACTTTCTCTTTTGTTGATGAAAGTGTTTTAAGATCATTTTT
This sequence comes from Sarcophilus harrisii, assembly GCF_902635505.1. Taxonomy (NCBI): domain Eukaryota; kingdom Metazoa; phylum Chordata; class Mammalia; order Dasyuromorphia; family Dasyuridae; genus Sarcophilus; species Sarcophilus harrisii. The sequence goes on along the minus strand of NC_045427.1, from coordinate 368,841,246 downwards.
CCCCAATGAATTGTTTGGTTAAAACCCAAAGTTTTGGTATATTGTGTCGGTATTTTGTTTCCTCAAATGTAATTATTGTTTATATAATGTTTTTTGACCCACCAATTCTTTCAGATTAAATTCTTTGTCTTCATTTAAGTTTGAATTCTTTCTTCAAGGAATATATGCTAATTAATAGGAATAATAGTCCCCCCAAAAATTGCTAACTGGACCTTAGATGGCATTAAGACAAGTAGAACTTCCCTGGAATGGACAACTAGAGGGTACAATTAGAGGCCAGTCCTTGAATCAAGAAGGGAAGGGAGAAAAAGACCTTAGCTTAAAAAGGCCGAGGTCTCCCATTGCATCCAGGGCTATCTGCAGCCTGGTTGTTCTGATCTATACTTTTCCCCTGAACACAGAAGATTTTGGGGGAGAAAATAAGTTTGGTGCCTTTGCATAGCCCTCCACCACTTAAATCCAATTTATTTGCAACATATGGCATCACCACTCCGAAAGCAGAGTCCTCTTTGCATTGTACTTTTCCAGTATCATCTAATTTGATGTGATGAAGGGGTTGGATTAAATAACCCAGCATCATATTCAATATTCTAGCAATGACCAAATAATTTCTTTTCTCTAACCTTTGTTCCTCATCTGCATATTAAGGATAAAACTTAAAATAATATGTATAACAGCAGTACTCTTATAAGAAAGTTATTGTCTAAATCTTAAAACATCTCCTTTGGGAAGTCTTTCTTGATCCTATTAGTTATGACTTTTTCCCTCAGAAAACATAGTGGGTGAGGGTAGGGGTGGAGATAAGCATTTATATAGCAACTACTATGTACCAGATAGGTTGAACTAAGATCTTTACAAATACTATCTCATTTGATCCTCACAACAATCCTGAACGACAGTCGGAGCCATTATTATCTGTTTTTTTACAATTCAGAAAACTGAAGCAGACAGGTTAAGTGATTTATCCTGGATCACTTAGCTAGAAAGTGTCTAATTCTAGATTAGAACTCAGGTTTTTCTGACTCCAGACCCAGTATTCTATCCAATGTCTCTTCTAGTCCTTTGTTTTGAAGCCATCTTTTGTGATGATTATATAATCTTGTGCTACATAGCAGTTGGGTTGGTAACTTTACTAGAATGCTAGACCCAGATCTATGAATGAAGAGGCTGAAGACTCAAATATTTGTTGAATGAGACAACAACCAGTCTTGCTTCTCAATTTAATTTTTTTCTGGGAATGTGCATCAGCAAATTTCCTATTTCCTATCTTTCTCTGATAGAAATTTTTAAAAAGGTGAAATGAGCCCCTCCATATAGGAAAGAAAATACTCCAAGTAATTCTTAAAATGACATTTTTAGATTTATTTCTATTTCGCACAAGCTACCTATCCCTTTACGGAAACATTCATATCGGATAAATCATGCTGTTTCCATGAGAACCAACACTTCAATTTTTTAATAATGCAATCACTAAGAAGACAATGACTATTTATTTTCTGCTATTCCCTTCCCCCATCACTTGAAAAGAGCATTCATAAAGATCTTGAATTTCCCAAGATTTCCTAATCAGTGATTTTATACTGGCCACAACTTGCATGAGCTAATACACAGAGAAATGAAACAGAACCAGAACACTTTAAACAATGACTACTGCAATGTAAAGACAAATGATTCTGAAACACTTAAGAAACTTCTGCTCAATGCAGTGCCCAACAACAATTCTAGAGGACAAAATTTAAACTTATTTCCCATCTCTTGATGGAAGGGGTAATGGACTAGACTTGAAGAATAAAGGATTTGTTTTTAGATGTGGCTAATGTGGATTTATTTTGTTTTACTACGCATATTAATTACAAATGAAAGGTGAAATATTTTGCAGGGTCTGGAGGAGAGAATTGAATCAGAAGTAATAAAGCAAAAAAAAATAATAGTGATATCAATAAAAGGGAGGGGGAAGAAAGAGAGGGAAAGGAAGGAAAAAGGAAAAGACCGGAAGGGAAAGGAATAAGGCACTGAGATGGGAGAGAAAAGGGGGAAGAGGTAGAGAAGAAGGGACAGGGAAAGGAGAAGGAGCAGGGAAAGGAGGAAGGAAAAGGGAAAGGAGAGAGGAATGAGTAAGAAGTAAAGCAAGAAGAGGGGAAGAAGAGGAAAGGGAGGGAAAGGGGAGGAGGAAAAGAGAGAATATTTATTATGCATTTACTAAATATTAGGCACAAGTGCTTTACAAATACTATCTCTTCATCCTAATAACCACCTTGGAAGTTAGATGCTATTCCTAAACCCATTTTACAACTGAGCAAAGGGAAGCAAACAGAATATTGTGACTAGAATGTGTTTTCAACTGGAATAGAATTCAGGTTATTCTGAATCTAGGCATTCTATCCATTATGCCATCTAGATGCCTCCAAGGTAAGGAAACAGGACCAAAAAGAGATTAAATAATCCAACCAAGGGGACTTGTGCAGAAAATAGCATAGCCACACATTTTGTACTACAAAGGTCTTTTACAGTTAAAGTAACCCAAACAAGAGTCAAACTATCATAGTCAAACCAACAGATAGTTAATTCTCTTCAACTCTTCATATCTCTGAGGAACTTAGAGGTCTGTCAAATCTCTGTGATTTTATGTTGTCATTTTATCAATAGGTCGGCAATATTGATCCTCTCAGCTTCCTTAAAAAGCATTGTAAAAAAAAATAAACAAACAAAAACCCCAGCAGGGACATCATCTGCTAAAGGGATGGGTGTGTTCCTCAGACAATGCCAGCTAAATACCAGGTTGGTGTAAGCTGCTAAAGTCAACATCAAATGACAATCATTATCCTTGCACTTATTAAATGTTTAGTTGGATTATACCCCTCTCTTATCTATTCCCTACCAGTCATCAATTGCAGCCCCTGCAACATATATAAATATACTTTCTCCAGAATGGATTTGTACATCATAATCTCTTTTTAAAGTTCCTTGCCATTGTGCACTCAGCTAGTGTCTGAGGATCACAAGCAGCTAAGAGTAGATCAAGTTAATTCCATAAAATACACTGGCTTCCCCTGGAGCATCTGTCTCACATACATGCAAAATCCTCTGAAGTGGGCCACACAAATCCTAGTCCCAATAGATAGAAACAGACACCATTAAAACAAAAATCAGGCCTGCTCCTATCAATCTGAGCTGTCCCTGGGCAGAGTACATATAGTCATGGTCCTGTATTATCACAATTTTTAAAAATCCTAAGTGCATTAAGGGAGCTTTGAATCATCAGGCTAAATTATACTACCTAAGCAATGTAATAAGCAAACTATAGGCTTTGAGACAAGAATTATGTGGATTACTATTCCTATTTCCTTAATTCCCCACCCACACTGACTGCTGAGGAATTCAACTCCAAGAGCTAGTGCCTTTAACAGGTGACCTGTCAAACTTGTCATGGGTTGGGAAACTAATCAGTTTTGTCATAGGCTGTTATTAAATACCAAGAGAGCACGAGGACACTAGTGGACTTGGCAAACAATGCCTCCACTGAGGCAAGACATATGGATTAAGCTCATGTTTAGTAAATGATTGAAGGAGAGAGAGGAAGGCTAATCAGGGAGCCAAAAGCAGGTTGGGATATTTTGCTCTCAGACTCATAAGACAGTAAATTGGAAGGGATCTTGGGGACCGTCCAGCTCAATTACCTTCATTTTATCAATGAAGAAACTCAAGTCCAGACAAGTAAAATCACCCAAAGTTATATTGTAAGTTACTTAGGCTTTTCGCAATAATTCTGGACAGAAAAGAGATTGGTATTCCCTCACCAGTCAAAGAAGAAAACACAGAAGGGACGCATTCATAAAATGCCTAAGTCATTACACCAAGTCATGTTAAGTAATCAATTAGTACTTATTAAGCAACTATAATGTGCCTTGCACTGACTAATTAAGAAACACAAACAGGTATTTACTGATAACACAATCTGAATACCTTTATTTCTACTTGAAATAACAAATACTGGGAGAGAAAGCCTATCTCTAGTGGGGAACAAAAAGGCCTGGATGCTCTTGAATGCTCATTTCATCTCTAATAATCTATGTATTAACATTCTACATTTTAAGGTGATTACTATCTAACTAAAGTCTTAAAACATCATCAGAGAAATGCTGGCATTGCCTTGGGCATAAGTATCATAGATTTAGAACTAGAAGAGAATCCTAGTGTCACCCAGTTCAATCACCTTATTTTTACAGATGAAGAAACTGCAACTCAGGGAGATTAAGTGAATTAATAATAACAGCTAGCATTCAGATAATGCTTTGAAGTGCTTCACATGTCTTATTTGTCTGAATTGCCCAAAGTTACATAGGTAATAAACTGGATGCCAAATCCAATGTTCTTCCCAGGAGAACAATATCTTCCCAGGTTAAAAGAAATCCACATCTTAGTATTCTTTTAATAACTGCAACCTAATAGTACAGTAGGAAAAACTCTAGATTTGGAGTTTTATGACTTGAGTTTTAATGGTTGATCTGCTACCTATGTAAGGGCAAATAATTTAACCTCCCTGGGCTAATTCTTCCTCAACTATAAAATGAATGGGTTGGCCTAGATTATCTCTAAAATCTTTTCAGCTCCAGTTCCTAGATATCTTACTTTTATGTATATCACAGTGTGGAAGATAGGCTAGGACAGCAAACTACAGCTTCCATCCTTCAAAGAGTAAAGCTACAAAGCCCCCCTTTCTGGACAATTTACCTCAGAGAACACAGTCCTTACTCAATCTACTGGGGGAATGAATAAACAAAACTTTTGAGGAAACATTCTAACAGTGTGTAATGTTTAAACTTTACTGCACAGGTCCTCCCAGCAAACAAACAAGCTTGCCCTCTGGCAATAAAGTCAAATCACCTGCTTGAGAAAGCTGCATTTCTCTGGCTCAGTCTCCCATCCAGTTTTATTACAGGTTACATGGCTGTCCCTCCTCCCAGCCCTATTCTGAAACTGAGGTTTCTCTTTCAATTACTAATTTCCAAGAACACCAAGTTTTTAAGTGAAGATGATTTTGGAAAACTAACATTCACACCCACACCTCCCCAGCCCCTTCTCATTTTACCTCGCTATATTACCTTTTAAAAATGGTCTCTTTTTCCTCTGGTGAGCGAGTTGCATTCTAAGATCTCTTTCAGTTACAAAATTTTATGTTCTATATTCCAGCATTCTACATCTTGGGGGCTCTTCCAATCTTAACACTCCCACTGATAGTTCTATGATTCTAAAAAGCCTTTCTATCCAGCTTATTCTATCCACACATTTACCTGTGAGGCTAAGTGGAATAAGTATTTTTCCCAGTTTAGCAATGGTGAAAGCACAAAAAATAAATGACTGATTTGAATTGTCTCCACTTTTTTTCTTTTCTTTTTTTCTTTTTTTTTTTTTTTTAATTCATTGCAACCTGCTGCTATGCTAGAATCAAGAGCAGGGAGAGTCCCTCTAAATCCAGAACCCGATGCAAGGAGAGCTCCGGCTACTCCCTCATATCAGGATAACCAATAAAGAGCCCATATGGCATAATTCCTTCAGGAATGTGGTCTTGAGGGGAAGCGGAAGTGCCTCTGCCTGACACCACAATAACGATTTCAGAAACTTTTGCTCGTCTCCTCACACATCCCCATCGCTCATCGTTTTTTTTTTTTTCTTAAAAAAAAAACTTCCTATTATATCTATATATTTTCATGTTTATATACACAGTCTTAAAAAAAAAAATTCCAGGTGGGTTCAAGAATCTTGTGAAGTACCTGAAACCAGCGGCAGAATCTCAAGCAAGAACCCACGTCTCCATTCTACCTACGACCTTCCGGACCAGGAAATGCCACCTGCCTAAACTTTGTGGCAAGAAGGAAGACGCCCGCGTGTTGCCGCTTGCGCGCTAACGCAGACACCTCGAGCTCCCCGCGGGAACCCGGCGCACGCCTGTGCTCGCTCTTCGCACACCTGCGTTCCTGGAGGTCCCTGAGCGGCTCCCAAACCCTCAGAGGCTTCCTCGCCCGAGCCAGGCAAGGGCGCGGTGATAGGGCCGAGGGACTGGGATGGGCGGTCTCCAAAACCCCGGCCCAAGCAGCCAAGGAACAGGGCACGGGGAGAGTTGAAGCAGAGTTCTCGAACCCTTTAAAGAGCCATCCGTCTAACCCATTCTTAACGACAGAGTGATTGATTGGTTTGTTTTACCTTGAAGGTTTTGGACTCGGATGTCGCTAATCTGCCCGATGAGCTCTTCCCGCTGAAACCAGTCCCACTCGTGCCCGGCCATGGAGGGGGGTGGGGTGGGGTAATGAGGGGGGAGAGGAGAGCCGAAGCCAGGAGCGGAGGAGCAAATCAGCTGTAGCAGCAGCGGTAAGCCGCTCAGGGACCTCCAGGGGGGGGGGAGGACTAAGGGGAGGAGGATGAGGAGGAGGGGCCAAAAGGGAGCTGCGCTGGAGCACAGCTGGAGAGCACCACAGCTGGAGAAGGGGGACACTGGGGGATGGAAGGAGGCCTGGTAAAAGAAGCGGCCTCGCCAGGGCTACCAGGTCTCCCCCCGGGTGTCCAGGAGAAGGGCCGTCGGCTAGCCCCGCGTCTCCCGCCCACGAGGCTCACTCACACACATTCGTTCCCATGGAGGCTCTAGGCCCGGGCCGGGGAGGGGGCAGGGGGTGAGGGAAGGTAAGGAAGGGGGAAGAGGGGACGGGGGGTGGGGAAGGGGAAGGGAGGAGGGAAGAGGGAGGAGGGAGGAAGGCAAAACTCAATCCGAGCCCGAAATGGAGCGGTTGTTTGTGTGTGTGTTTTCCTTTCCCTGTTTCTTTTTTTTTCGTGTTTTTTGTTTGTTTGTATTTTCTTTCTTTCGTTACTGGCGATGATGAAGTCTGAGGTCCCCGCTGCCTATATTGTGATGTCTCTGAGTTGCTGAGGCTCTGCTCCGGGTGACGCACAGCAGGTTTAAACCAAACGACGGCGGCGATCGGGAGACAGGCACACCTGGTTAATATTTGCCGAGGACCCGGCGACGCCCCTCGTCCGGGGGGCGGGGCCCTGCCCTCGGGTCGGGGGTCATTCTTCGCCATCCCGGGGCCCGGCCGCGCTTCCCGCGTTCCCCCAGGCCGCAGCCCACCCGAGAAGGGCCGCCCACGCCCCGGGGAATGGCCTGGAGTCGAGACAGAAAGCGCGGGGCGGAGCCCAGGGGGTCAGGAAGCCCAAGCTGGGTAGGGGAGGCAGAATCAGCGCGGGGGCGGGGCCCAGCGAGGAGAAGTTTCCCCAGAGCCTCGGCCCCCTCCCCAGCCGGATGATCTTTCCGTGCAGCCGGAGAGCGGGGTCGTCTCGGAATAGCCGAGGCCTCTTCTATATCAGCGTCTCCGTCCCCCCGGATTTGTTCCAGAAATGGGATTGGGAGATCACTGGGGGGGCGAAAAATGACTCCTCTTTCCCCCGTCAAGTCATATTTGCCAAACTGGATTTCCTACCGATGGTGATGATTCCTACCGTTTGTATGGCTTGTCTGTTAATGATTAAAGAGCTTTCATAAGAGAGAAGGCTTGGTTTGGTGGCGAGAAGGACGACTTTGTAGGCTCGTCTCTTATTTCCCTTTTGGAACCTGTTTTTCCTTCTAAAAATGAGAGTCTGGGCGGAACGATCTGAAAAGTGCCTTCTAGCTCTCACATTCTGTCTTCTATGATTCTAAGGATGCTTCTACTCTGAGAATCAGCGCTCTAAGGTCCCTTTTGCCTCCAAAAGTTTGTTCCGTTACACTTGTCCCTTCTACCTCCAAAAGTTTGTGCCGTTACACTTGTCCCTTGTACCTCCAAAAGTTTGTGCCGTTACACTTGTCCCTTGTACCTCCAAAAGTTTGTGCCGTTATACTTGTCCCTTCTACCTACAAAAGTTTGTTCCGTTATACTTGTCCCTTGTACCTCCAAAAGTTTGTGCCGTTACACTTGTCCCTTCTACCTCCAAAAGTTTGTGCCGTTACACTTGTCCCTTGTACCTACAAAAGTTTGTGCCGTTACACTTGTCCCTTGTACCTCCAAAAGTTTGTTCCGTTACACTTGTCCCTTGTACCTCCAAAAGTTTGTTCCGTTACACTTGTCCCTTGTACCTCCAAAAGTTTGTGCCGTTACACTTGTCCCTTGTACCTCCAAAAGTTTGTGCCGTTACACTTGTCCCTTGTACCTCCAAAAGTTTGTGCCGTTACACTTGTCCCTTCTACCTCCAAAAGTTTGTTCCGTTACACTTGTCCCTTGTACCTACAAAAGTTTGTGCCGTTACACTTGTCCCTTGTACCTCCAAAAGTTTGTGCCGTTACACTTGTCCCTTCTACCTCCAAAAGTTTGTGCCATTATACTTGTCCCTTGTACCTCCAAAAGTTTGTTCCATTATACTTTGCTCTGCCTTCTAACAAGCCTTACTTATGAGGGACGTGAAGCAAGTATCGTCCTATGTTTATAGATGAAGTAGGTACAAAAAACTAAGTGATTTGCCCAAGATTCTGCAGTGAGAACTAGTTGCCACAGTGGCTCCCTCCTCATTGGAACCAGGTACTGCGTCCACTATGTTTCAGAGTGTGAGGGATGTAGAAGACCCTTACCCAAAATGACTACTCAGAGATCATTCAGTAGAAGGCAGAAAAGTTGTTTATTGAAATCCTCCGGAGTCCTCCGGGTTTTCTGCCTTCTACTGAATGATCTCTGAGTAGTCATTTTGGGTAAGGGTCTTCTACATCCCTCACAAGAGGGAGGGGGAAGAGTTGTTGTATTGGGGCAACTCCTAGGCATGAGGTGCTCTGCGCCAAACTCTATCCCATCATACAAAGTATTGAAGTAATGTGATGTTTCATGTGAACAAAGAAAAATCAATAACATCTATAGGCTATTACTGATAATTTACAGGACTCTAGATAACCAATAACACCCTCATGTTTCACAATCTCTATCTTATAAAAAAGGGAACTGGGACATGGCATATAGTCTGAGGCAAGAGAATAAGTAAATAGAAGGGTTGGGTTGAAACTTCAACAATTCCTACACCCAAGTACCCAGTGATAAGACAATCTTCATTGTACAGGTGACAGATACAGAATAGTTAAGGAAGACACATATTCATATTGGAGAGAACTCTAAATTTCAAGTTAAAAGACACAGTTTTAAGTCACGAATAACACTAAACAGGCTGCATAACCCAAGACAGATATGGTGTAAGGAAAGAGCTTTATAAGTCTAAAACAACAATTTGCTGATGACTTCACATCCATTCAGGAGGTAATGTTTGCTTTACATACCAAACAACAGAGTCTCTTTCTAGGTTCCCCTACTCTGGTCCTCCTGAATCCCTGAATATAAGAAACCTCCCTATTTAGTTCCTTCTGTTAGCCATCTTTAGTATTTTCATACTTTAATTTATTTTAGTTAATAGTCATAGAATTATAAATCTCAGGAAGTAATTTTCTTTCCAAAATGAAAATCAAAAAGAATCATCCTTCCTCTATTATAAGGCAGTTACAAGGGAAAGGAGTCCTTTATCAATATAAAGCATGGACATTTGACTCAACAATAGATCATTTATTATAGAAATGATGAATCTAGTGAATGGAATGAGTTTAGCAACAACAACAAAGGTTATTCTGGTTTCACTTTTATTAAACATTACCTATTCACTTCCAACCTCATGTCTATGAACTGATGGGGACAGATAAGGAAATATTTATATTATTGATTAATAATATTAATTATTATTATTTTAATTATTAACAATCAATTATTAATTTAATTAAATTATATTGATATATAATTAATATATTATTAAATATAATATAGAAATATATTTTAATATTTGTATATTATATATTAATAATAATTAATTTAATAAATATTAAATAATAATGATTTTAGATTGATGGGTTGAGTCACTTATTCAACATTTCTTAAATATCATAGTTGAATTCTGTGCTAGATGTTGGATGATACAAAGATTAAGCAATATGTGGTCCCTTGTCCTTAGAGTTTACAATGTTAAAGAACAAATGCTATAGATACATAGATCATTATAATACAAAATAGAACATAAATACATTTAGAAACTCACATTTATGAATTATTTTAATGCTTACAAGTTTCCTATAACAACCCTAAGAGATAGGTTGCACAATTTTTATTTTCATTTCACAGATGAGGAAACAGTCTCAGAGGTTAAGTGCTTGTTCATATCCACAGTTAATATGTTAGAAAAGGTTTCAAATTCTGCTTGTATAGCTAGTGCTTTCCCCCAAAAGCTGCTTATATGCAAAGAGAGTATGGATCCAAATCCCAGCTCTCTTGCTATCCATATGAACTTGGGTAAATTAATAAACTGTAGGATTCAGTTTTCTGATCAGTAAAATGAAGGGGGTGGATTGGGGACTTCTGAAGTCTCTTCCAGTCCTAATCTACTATTTGTACAATATTCTGCAAATTGCTTCATCTGTATCCCAATTTCCTCATATATAAAATGTATGCTACTAAAGTTCTCTATATTCTGTTTTTGCTGAGACATGTCCAGCTCTTCATGATCCCATTGGGGTTTGGTTTGCTATTTCCTTTTCTAGCTCATTGTATTTTATTTTCTCTTTTAAAACACATACAAAGATAGTTTTCAATATTCACCTTTGCAAAACTTTGTGTTCCAAATATTTTTCCCTTTCCCTCTCCCCTATTTCCTCCTTCTTTCCAAGACAGCAAGCGATCTAATATCAGTTAAACATGTGCAATTCTTCTAAGCATATTTCCATTTGTCATGTTATACAAAAAAAAATCAAATCAAAAGGGGAAAAAACACACACACACAAAAGCAAACAATAACAAAAAGGTGAAAATACTATGCTTCAATCCACATTCAGTCTTCATAGTTCCCTCTCTAGATATGGATGACTTTCCATCACAAGTTCTAGCTCATTTTTACAGATGAGGAAACTCAAGCAAATAGAGTTAAGTAATTTGCCCAGGGTCACACAGCTAGTATCTGGAGCAAGATTTGAAATCATTTTTTTCTGACTTCAGGTCTAGCACTCTAGCCACTTCACTATCTAGCTACCTTAAATCTGTTATGATCCTGAATCTATGCTGTGATTTCAATGCTGTAGGAAATCTCACTTCAGAAATCCTTTAACTCCAAAGAGCAATCATATATTTTACTGATGGCTACTGAACTAAACAATCTATGTGAGCACTTTTTAGAGAAGGAGAAATAGGAGATAAATATGAAATCACTGCTAAAAGAAAAAATCATGGGAGTTTGCCAGACTTTTTTTAAAGAGCACTAAACTCTATTGATTTGGACAATCCATAACTTTTCTGAACTAGTTGTCTCATCTGTAAAATGAAAGGGTCGTTAAGTGATATTTAAGTCCCTCCTAGTTATGTACCTATAATCCTATGATTTAGATAGTGGCTCTGGGCCTGGAATCAGGAAAACCTTAGTTCAAATCCAGCCTCAAACACTTCTCATTTATATAATCATGCGCAAGTCATTTAACCTCTCTGATTTCCTCAACTATAAAATAGGGAACATAATAGCACCTACCTCCCAGGATTGTTGTGAAGATCAAATGAGGTAATTATAAAGCTCTTAGCACAGTGCCTGACCCTGAATGAATGCTTGTTTCCTTCCTCTCCCATGATCTCTCATTATTTGTAATAATTACTACTTTAAAGGAAAAGGCTCAGGATCATACAACTTATAATTAAAAATCATGTGCAACCTTTTCATTTTACAGATGAAAAATATGAGACCCAGAAATATTTAGTGTCTTGCACAAAATCACATGGATAATAAATAGTAAATTCAACTATCAAATCCATTCCATTGGGGTCCAAATTATATTAATTACTAATATATAGATACTTCTGAGAGTTAGAATATAAGAAACATAAAGCCTGTAGATACTTAAAGACAACTATCATAAAACAAGTCTGACTTTCTGAACAATAAATTTGAATAATGTCAATTGCCAGAACAACATCAAGTTGTATTGATGGTAAAGGCAATTGGATTGCTTCCATGCTGTAGCATTCTATTTATAAAATTTTACATTTTTTAATTAACAAAAATTAATTTTCTTTCTCCCTCCTAGCCCACATCATTTGGAAAAAAGAAAAACAAAAACAAAACCTTTGTACCAAATTTGTAACATTCTTTTTAAAGTACAACATGGCCAAAGTCTGAAAAGAGGGTTAATGTCCGCTATTAGGAGGAATCTATTACTTAGTAAATCTATTACTACTTAGAATTCACAGATGAAATCATTAATTTCAAGTAGGAAGGTCAGCCTTAGAGGCCATGTAGTTGTCTGACAATCACTGATTCATTGGAGCTATTAATAATCACTTCATAACAAATAAAATAAACCTTAACTAGAATCCTCCTTTAATGTCTCATTTTTGGCATGAAGGCTTTACCTGTAATAATAATAATGGTAATGATGATAACTATCTTTATATAGTACCTAATATATAACAGGTACCATGCTAAACACTTTATGAATATTAACTCAATTAATCTACAACACCCTGTGGAGATAGGTACTATTATCATCCCCATTTTATAGATGAGAAAAATGAGATAAACAGATCAAGTGACTTGCCTAGGGTCACATAGCTAATTATGTCTGATGCTAGATTTGAATACTGGTTCAAGGAGCTGTGAGTTTATCTTTATCAGTATTTCCTTGGGAGTGGCAATAAGGATATTTTATAAATTGCTTAATAAGGAATTAAGATGGAATAATGAAGAGCAAGGCACAGAAAACTTAATTCTAGTTATGCCACAGCAAGCAAGAAGCTAGGAAAGGGAACAATACCCAGTCTCGGGGAAACCTAAGCAAACATGAAGCCATATCAATCAAACCAATTGTTATATTATTTTATTATAGATTAGAAATTTGGGTTATAATAACAAATAATTCTATTGGAAAGATATGCCAAAGAAATCATTTTAATCATTTTATGAAAACTATTGGAGGTACGTGACAATTTTTTCTTCCTAAAAAGACTATTGCCAAAAATATGAAAGAATTTGAAGATTAAGAACACTTAGCAAGTCTATGTCATCATACTTCTGTGGAATTTTGTGATATGTTGACCTCTTGCTTACTTGTAACATATACTTCTCTAGTGTCCTTTAGAAAACCCACAACTTTGATTTTTTTTTTTTTGAAGACTGTAATATTCTCTCACCCATAACCATGGAGCATCACTGGAACAAATTTTTTTTAGTTTTATTTTTAATTTATGGAATAAAACAATCATTTCTATAACAGTACAATTATAAAGATGATTGTGTATATAACTACAAATCTACTTATACACAACTTGCTATTCCTTTCAAATATATAACAATGTTGTCATGCAAATTTCTTTTTTTTTTTCTCTCTTCCTCCCCCATTCTAGAGATGGTTGTCATTATACCCAAATAGGTGTGTGTTTGTGTGTGTGTATGTATGCATGTATGTATATACATATATATGTAAAATTATTCCATACATATTTCTATTTATCACTTCTTTCTCTGGATAAAAGTAGCATCAGGAATTTCATTTTTTAAAGAGCAAATGTTGTTTCAGGGAGAAGCTTAAAACCATTAAAATTTTGATGCAATTTTTCAAAAACAGTCTTGCCCACTCTCCTGCCAATTTCTATTTGTCCCAGCTCATCATCCATTTGCAATGTTCATGCAAGAAATGCAGATATATCCATCTAACTACCCATCAAAGCCTAACTACCCCGCAACAGATATTCTTCACAATTTGCTTTTGGGGTTTTTTGTTTTGTTTTGTTTTCTATCATAGATAGGCAAATCTTTAAATGAATGAATAAAGTATTGCTCAGGAAAAAAAAAGTCAGAGAAATTTATGACCAAAAAGAAAAAAAAAAGTCATTCACATAATAGTTGTGAAAAGTAACTGACAAAAACTCATGTCTGTGTGTTCCATTGACATCTATACAACATAAAAAGATCTGGAGAAGCTCCAGTTCTCTTATATAAAATACTTCCTCTTGCCAGTATAATGGGGGTCTAATGTTTTTTGACATTGACATTGACACCCTCCTCTTCATCAGCTTGACTGACTTATCAGCCTCTCCATATAGAGGATGCTAAGAAACTTGCCCCAAAGAGAATTGTGATGATGTATTAAAAAAAAAAAAAAAGTCTCAGAATGACCATGGAGCATATATAGACATTTCATAACAGATTGTGGTTGGCTAAGTATATAGTTGGAGGAACCTTTCTCAGTTGACTTATTTCTTTTTCTTACTGAGAAACCATATAGTAAGAAGGAGCACAATAGGATTTTATCCTCTCCGAGTTTACAAAGCCCCACGAAACAGACCTCAGTCCTTGATGTATTAAATTATTTTTCCATTCTAGGTTAATGGAAGGGTAAGAAAATGAGTCATAAGAATCTATGAGTTGAAATCCAGGATCATTTTTGTTACCAGTGCAGCAGTGATTTCCTGCAAAAGCAACAAACCCAAAAATCAATAGCATAAATAATAAGAAAATTACCATCATTTCCATAATAATTTTAGTATGGACTCTAACAATAACCTATAATATGAAAAACCATTGTTGTAATTCAACTACAAAAACTGAGGAATTTGGGGTGATGTTTAGAAGTGACCTTAGGCATCTCAGTCCAGGAGTGGTTGAAATAAAGACTTTTGGTTGTGAACTTAGTGGAAGCAATGCTGGGTAGGAACTGATCCTAATCTTCTGACATGTCTGAGACTGAAAAGGTAGAGAAGATATCATACCCCTGAGATGTTGGGAGAAATGTTTGCATGTTTGTCTTTCCTATATCTCTGAAGTACATAGGCTTATAGAAGCTATTAAATATTAAGTGATTCCCTGACCCATAACATAGAAAGATGTGGTGGGGTGGGGACAAGGAAGACCCAAACAGTTGGGGCTTAAAGCAATAGAAATAAGTGATAGTAGAAAAGTGATTGTCATAAAACTTTTCAGGATCCCCCTCCAGAAGTCTGAAGGGCAATGTAACAGGCCTAGACTTGAGAGTGTGGGGCCATCGCATATACATTCCAGTTTAGAAAAAGTAAATAATTGACTCCAGAGACAGGTTTATTATTTTTCCACGTGCATATACATGAGAATTTATAAATTGTGAAAATTCTCTGAAAAGAAACCATATTTTTTTTCTCTTCCTTACAAGAACAAGCCATATAAAATGCTACCTAATCTATAGTTGCAAGCATAAGCAAGAAAACTATTGGAGAAAACATATATGAAGAGCTATCTGCAAGAATGTTGCAGAAATTATTCTTTTAGAGTATGTAATAAAAATCGAGCTTTTCAGCTGATATTCATCACTGAGAGAACTTCAGCAGAATGTCTTAGGCCATCAAAGTCAAAAGCTTAAGAGGAACAAAATTCACAACCATAGGATTGAGGCTGTAATTATACATAAAACTTCTTTGACTATTTTGGATGACCTAATTGAAGAGTCAAAAGAGGACTTCATAGTTAAGAGATAACTAAAGGCAAGTGAAGGTTCCTTTCTACTCCAATATTCTATGAATCTATAATTCTAACCCTCTGCCTCACTCTTAAATCTATGTATCCTCATTGTCACTTCCAATATCTGTATTCTTCCTTAATCTCCCAGTTCCTTATTCCTATTTGGGACTCAGTTCTCCTCTCTTCATAGTCTTAACCCTATAATCAACTAATTCAACTTTAATCTTGAATTCCTTGCACCCTTTACCATTTATGACCAGCCAATCTTTGCTCTAAATCATACCATCTGCAGTCAAATTGAGGCTGTTGAAGACATAAACTTAAAAAAGTCAAGGTCTCTCACTGCATCCAGGGCCATCTCCGGTCATCCTGATTTATATTTGGCCACTGAACCAAGATGGCTTTGAGGAAGAATATAAGGCAAGTGACCTCGCACAGCCCTCCCTCACTAAAATTCAATTCACTTTCATGTCATGGTATCATCTCCCATTTGTCATGTTCTTCTTTGAGGACAGTGGACAAACAACAACTCTTAATCTTGGAGAAAGATAGGCAGATCTGCAAACTCTTAACTACAGTTATATAACCATATTCTATCACCACTGCTGCATGGAAGTGTTTTCATTCCCACTATTAATATTTTATCATACTCCTCTCAGATTTTCTAAATATCCTGCATTCTAAGCAAATTCCCTGTACTATATCCATCTTTCTCTTTACCAGGTTACCCCATTTTGTCAATTCTATCTGCCCAACATCTTTCATCAAAGTGATTATACTAAAACCCAGATCAGTCCATGTCACTAAATCCATTTATAGACAATCTGCAATCGTTTTGGTTCTCTTTCCCAGAGCCAGGCTGGCAATACTTTCTCCTCAAGGTAATGTTTACTCCTAAGGATGTAGAGTGTCGTTTGCTAATATTAGCTCAAGCTTCTATGAGTTAGGTTCCCTCCACTGTTAGGTGGCAGTGACTAGCACTTCAGTTAGGTCAAACCACTTAACATCAATTAACATTTACAAAAGGACCCATTTACTTCTAAGAAATAGCAAGAACAAAAGCATAAACATCTTTCTCAAACCTCAGGTCACATTCTTCTCTCCAAATAGAATATTGGTTCTATCATGTTCATGTCTGCTATGACTTTACTGTCAGGTGAATTTTGCCGCTTTAGTTCCTTTAGTTTGAAAGTGTCTTTTCAGTCAGTTCTGAAGTTTGTTCTCCATTCCCAGAATACCAGTGCTACAAAACCCTGATATTGTGACATCGGGGCATCATGAGGTTTACCCTTACCTTATAAAACTCATGAGATTGAAATCTTCAGTCCCTTTATCCGTAACATAATAAAGAGGCTAAAGATTGAGGTCTTTACAATTATTTTCATGTTATGTCTCCTATTAGGCTATGAGCTTCTGCAGAGCAGGAACTATTTTTTGCATTTCTTTTTTCTTCTCCATCATATAGCATAATGCCTGGCACATAGAATGCCTGATATGCTTCTTTCCTGATTGATTAGTTGATTATAAGGCCACATGTCAGTCTTAGTGGGGACAGGGTCCAAAGCCTCTATAATACCAGAGAATGAACAAAAAACCTGGTCATTCTTCTAGGTGCATAGGCAATCAAAAAAGTTTTACTTACTCATGTGATTGACAGACAGAACCAATTACAGAATTTCTACACATACTCAAGTATCTTTGAGTAGCTTCTATTACACGGTATACCTTTTCCAGAACTAGGCTTCCTAGGCTCCTCCACATGGGAGGCATTCTTGGGCCCTATTTCTCACTGTCACCTCTAATAACTCCAGTCTTCCTAATTTTCTCTCATCTTTGTTCTGGCCTCAGTTTTGTAAATGCCTTTGGCATTCTGTTCCCACTGGATCAAAAATAAAGCCTTTTGTCTGAAATTTAAAGCCTTTCTTCACATGGCTCTTCTCCCACTTTCCAGTTTCCTTATCATTCCCCTCTTTGTACCGTATAGCCCAAACATACTGAAAATGTGTTTTTCCTCACATGTGATATTCTTTCCATTTTATATTTGATATCCTCCATGCCTGGAATTCCTTTTCTCCTTACCTATGTTTCTAATATTCCCTGGTTTCCTTTAAGACTCTGGTCAAGGGCTACCTCTTATATAAATTTTGTTCTGTAGGCCAAGCGTGACTCATGACTAATCTGGTATTTCAGGTTAGAGGTTGGAATAAAATGAAATATTTGTCATTCTAAATGTCATTTAAATTAAATATTTGTCAATCTATAATGTGGTTTACTTCAAAGAGATTAAAAGGATAGGATGTGGAATCATCCAGTTTAATTGACTTTCTCAAGAAGTTTAAGTGAAAATGGGAAGAGAAATAAAGGTTGAAATATACCTGGCATGTTAATATCTGGTGAGGATTTTTTAAAGGATAGGAGAAGAAAGTATGTTTGTAAGCATCTGCAAAAGAATTAATAGGAGAGATAAAAGAAATCAATGATAAAATAAAGAAGAGGTAAAAAATTAGACAAAAGAGATATGATAGTTGAGGCAATCTTCCGGAGAAGACAGAAGAGCTTGGAATCAAGGATACTATATAGAAAGTTTTGTCTTGGCAAGAAAGAAAGGCCATCTCTTTCATCCTAGATTAGAGGGAAGGAAGAGATAGTGGAGGATGATTTCACAGGGATGTGAGATGAGGAAAATGGAAGAAGACAACTTTTGGCAAAGGGCTTCATTTGAGCAGGGAAAGGAGTACAGATGTTATGGGAAGCTTAAGGAGTGAAGATGACTTTTAGAATAGCCACTGTGGTGAATAAGTAATTAATTAAGAAGGAGGAGTAGAATAGTCTTACTTTGGTGTAGGTCTAGCTGAGATTAGATAGCATACATTTATAGTAGACCCAGTATTAACTTTATTTCCCCTTTTGACAGGGTTACTAGAATGTTAGATCAAGGAAATGTTTGAACTTTAGATTATCCCTGAAGACTTTATGTGCAAGATTGAGAAGTATGGTGTAGAAAATATCACAGTCAGTGGTTCTGGAAAAAGAGGAGAAGGCCTATTTAGTATCACTATATCAGGTTAGGAGAAAGTCTCAAATTTACTCCAGGGATTTGTGCGTTGTTCTGAGTTGTTTTTTTATTTTTATCAATGACTTGAATAAAGACACAGGTAGCATAGTTATGAAATTTGTGGGTGACAGAAATCTAACATGTTAAGAATAGCATCAATATGCATTTGGAGTTAGTTAAATAAACTTAAATATAAGGATAAATATATGTTCCTTGACTTGGTTTAAAGTAATTTACTTCATAAAGATAAAATGGGAAAGATTGAGGCAATAATCTGACTAATTTACAAATTACTTTAAAAAGATAAAAATTTTAATAGATAATAAATTCAAAATAAAGCAGCTGCATGGTATAAACCAAGCTAATCCTATTGTAAAGTGCATTAATCATATAGTGCCCAGAACTTAGGAAGTGATTGATAGACTTGCTGCATTTTGAGATACTACAATCTGATATATTATAGTGTTCAGTTCCAACATTTGAGGAAGAATTTTGATAAGCTGGAGAAGCACCCAGAAGAAAGGGACTGAGATGATATCAAACATGTTGCATTGAGATCAATGGAAATAGCCTGGGGAAGAAGAGATTTAAAATGAGGGGAACCAATAGAGGAGGAAGTGATGTGAAATGATAATTATCAAATACTAAAGAACTAGAAAATGTGGAAGAAGTAATAGGCTTGTCCTACTTTATCCTAATAATAGAGCTAGTGGTAATAGGTGGGAATTTAGGGACATAAGTATAGTGTTCTCACCAAAATGCAATGTTCTGGGTTTTCTTGGGATCTCTGGGAGCAGCCTTTGTTTCAGTTCAGAGTAATCACCACAAGAGTCACCAGGGGTTAAAGTCCAAATCCTTTATTGTCTCTTTCCAAGTCTTGTCTCCTTTCCTGAGGCCCGGTTAGCTTTCTTAGAAGCCTATTTCTCTCCTTGGTTCCAAGAGCTTGAGCTCCTGCCACCTTCTCTGCCCTCTGAATCTCTCCAAATCAATCCTGGCTGAGGCTTCTAGCTTATATGCTCTACACTGAGTACAAACTGATCATTATATCACTAGGAAACCATTATTTGTTGTAAGATTAAATCTATCATACTGAACCATGCTAAACCAGGTAACTATTATCTCTATCAATTCCACTGGCTTAGTACCTTGTAAGAATCCTTTGTTTCAAGTTCAGAGTTCTGGCCCATAACATCTCCCGGTTTTTTTTTTGTTTTGTTTTTACAACATAGGTGGTCACTCTCCCTGACTTCTCAAGGATGTGAAAATCCCCAAAAAGGAGGTGATCACGCCTTCCCTGACTGCTCAAAAAAAAAAGCGGCAAAAACACCATAAAAGGAGATGATCATGCCCTCCCTGATGTCTCAGGAAGGGAGATGAAAACACCAAAGGAAATGGGGAATCAAATCAGATTAGTGGGTTTCTGAAGGGTCTCACTTGAAACAGGTATACATAAATCGATCAAAATGGGAAGTATTACACATAATTACATAAATTACTTAAGCACATAGTAACACAAGCTAGTAGTGATGTAACAAATAACATGAATCAACATGAGGATTTATACATGTCCATAAGTCCTAGAAACAGTCCAAAAGGAATCTATTGTCCATTACTTCATGTGCCAGGAATCCAATGATTCTTGCAAGTTTTGAAGTCCTGCAACAGTCTTATCAACAATTTTTTATCTCAGGAAATCCAATGATTCTTGCTGGTTTTAAAGTTCTGTAACAGTCTCGTTATTCAGTGCTAGATGATGACCAGTTCTGATGGATCAGGCCATCCTCAGCAACGGGATCAGCCAGATCATTTCTAATGGAGCAGTAATGAATTGAACCGGCTATGCCCAGAAAAAGAACTCTGGGAGATGACTAGAAACCATTACATTGAATTCCCAATCCCTATATTTATGCACACCTGCATTTTTGATTTCCTTCACAAGCTAATTGTACAATAAAAAAAAAAAAAAACAGTCTCGTTATTAACCATGATCTTTCAGTGTCAGATGTTTCTTAGGTCTTTTTTGTTTTGAGGTTTTTCTCTTTTTTCTGTCTCTCTCTGATGGACAAGGTGAATATGGCTCATTGGCACCCATCCGATTCCTTCTCCGTTTGTAGAGATACAAACAAACCCTTTCTCCCAAGCAGTTAATCTATCTAGTCCTTTCTATTTACCACTTTTTAAATCTCTCCTCATCACCTGGTAATTACACTGGAGCTACTTGCACTGGACACTGCCCTTCTATTGGGTTAAAAAGCCTATATTCTCTCCAATTGTAATCCTTTCTGCCATCTGATTGCTTTTTGGCTGATTGATCATTTCAGAGTCCTGAACTTCTAAAGATATAACCTTGACTGCCATCATGCCTCCAACTGTTTTTTGATTGATATCTTGGGGCTGGGCCCTGCCTCTCATTTTCCTGGGTCAATCTACATTCTGAGGCCTGGTGGAAACCTCGTTTGCATTTTGGACATAGAGTTTTAGGTTTTATTCTCTCACCCTGTCCTCTCACTCTATCTCTGTACCTACATTGGGCTTTCAGATCCCAGGAGAAATGGAGAATCAGTCTCAAAAAAAAAAAAAAAAAAAAAAAAGATTTTGACTAAGAATATGATTGGTCTTGTGGCCCCTGAGGTCTTTGCAACTCTGATGTCCTGATTAAGTGATTTTTGTTCTGGTGACTTCCAAATATTTGTATCTACTCCTAACCTCTCTTCTGAACTTCTCTGAACAAAAATCGTCAACTGCTACATATCTCTCCCTGGACAATCTGTCAGCATACCAACCTCAATGTGTCTAAAGGACTAATTATCTTCTCTCTTTCCCTTTCTCTTACTACTTCCTTACCTCCTTGCACCATAACCTGTCTATTTCCAGGTCTTGATGATTCAAATTCCTCAGTATCTCTTGTACCCCTTCTCTTCTCTCAACCTCACATTGCCACTGCACCATACAGGCCGTTATTACTTCTCACTTGGACTGCTATAAAAAAGTTCTTATTAGTTCCCCTACTTCCCATCTGTCCTTTCTAATTCATCTTTCACACAGCTAGCACAATAAGCTTCCTAAGGAATAGCTCTGTGGTACTCCCATGCTTATAAAGTCTTGCAGGGACATCCTATTTCCTTTAAGATAAAAATACAAAATTTTCTTTAAGATAAAAAAACATTTAAGGCACTCTACAGTCAGGCCCCAAACTATCTATCCAACTTTATTTCACATTTTTTTTCTCTTTATATATTAAGTTTTAAGCAAGCGAGGCTGCTAGTTTCTCCCTGAATTCATATTCCTTCTTCTGCCCCCATGAATTTGCACAGGCTAGGAAAATCATACTCCTGACCTTCACCAGATTATTCTTCTTTAGAAATGGCTGGACCTGTTCACTACTCCACCAACAATTCATTAGTCTCCCTTCCCAGCATTTATCATTTCTGATAGCTATTAGCTAGTACCACAGACTTGTTTTAAGTTGCATTTCTCTAATCAATAGTAATTTAGAACATTTTTTCATATGACTATAGGTAGCTTTGATTTCTTTGAAAACAGTCTGATTACATCCTTTGACCATTTTTCAATTTAAGAATTTTTTTTAAATAAGTTTGATTCAATTCTATACTTAGACATTTGAAAAATAATTTTTTTCAGAGAAAAAATTTTTATCAGAGAAACTTGCTGCAAAAATTTTTGATATTACTTCATGGTCTAAGATACTCATTTAAGCAAAAATATTTTCTTTTAATTAGGTCTATTTTGGCTTTTGTTTTGGCAGATCTCATGATTGCTATTGCTGCCTTTTTTACTTCAGCTCAAGTTTATTAGATTCTCCTCAAGATCTTTAACTCTGTATGTCTTTTTGTTTAAAAGTGTGTCTCTTGTAAACAGCATATTGTTGGATTCCGGGTTCTAATCTGCTTTTCTTTTATGGATAAGCTCCTCCTATTCACATTTACTGTTAAGATTGCTGTGTATTTCTCTCCATTCCATTTTCTTGTGTTTCTTCTTCTCTCTTTATATTTGTTTCTTTTTAAAAGTCTATTTTGCTTCTAACCACTGCTTCCCTTAAGCCTCTCTCCTGTTTATGATCTGTCCCTTTCTCTTATCCCTTTTCTCACCTATTTCCCTATTGGGTAAGTTATATTTCTATACATAACTGAGTGTATGTGTATATATGTGTACATACATATGTGGGTATATATATGTATATGTGTAGATAATGTATACATATGTACATATGCATGTATGTACACATACATATGTGTATATGTGTAGATAATACATATACAAACATGCATATATATAGTCTTCCCTCTGAGTCAATTCTGCTGAGAGTGAGGTTCAAACATTGTCTGCCACCTTCCCCCTCCCACTTTCTCTTCCACTGTAAAAGTTCTTTCTTTTATGTGGAAATAAAATTTTCAATTTTACCTCTCTCTTGGAGCAGGTAAGTGGTATAATAAATAATGTTTCAGATCTGGAATGAGGAGCCTAAGTTCAAATCCAGCCTCAGATACTTACTAGCTCTATGACCTTGAGCAGGTTACTTAATCCTATTTGTTTCATCTACAAAATGAATTAGAAAAGGCAAAGCACTCTAGTATCTTTGGCAAAAAACTTCAAATAAAATTATAAAGAGTTGGACTCTTTATAAACTGAAAAAAACAATTGAACAATGAACAACTTCTTCTTTCCCCCTTCTCTGAGTGCATCCCTCTTTCTTACCCCTTCACTTTTATTTTGGAGAACATTCCAATATAATCAACTCCCACTCATGCCTTTTTTCTATATAAACTTTTTTTTTTTTAACAGCCCTGATAATGACAAAATTCTTTGAAGTTACATGTATCATCTTTCTATATGGCAGTATAAACAGTTTAACTTTATTGAGTCTCTTATGATTACTCTTTTATCTTTACCTTTTTAAAATGTTTTTCTTTAGTCTTGTGTTTAAATGTCAAGTATCTAGACAGCTCTGGTATTTTCATCAGGAATGCTTTTAAGTCCTCTATTTCATTAAATATCCATCCCTCCCACCCCCATGTAGTGTTCTCTTCTTTTCTAAAATATAATCGTTCTTTCTGGAGAGGTTTCTTGGGGAGGTTTTCTGGAGGCAGCCTTAGTTTCAGTTCAAAATAATAATCACCTCAAATGCAGTCAGGTGTTAAAAAGTTTAAATTCTTTATTTTCTCCTTCAAAATAGCCCGGTTAGTTTTCTTAGAGGCCTATCTCTTCTCTATGGTTCCAAGAGCTGGCTTCAGTTTCAGCCTCCAGTTCCCTCTGAATCCTGGTTCTACTCTCCTCTCCCGACTGAATTCTGCCTTTCCATCTCTTCAACTGACTCCTCACCTCTCCCACTGACTTCTCCACTCACTCCTGACTGAGGCTCTCAGTATCTCAAACTGACCCTCGCTAAGACTGAGAGCTTCTTATATACGATCTCTTAAAGATGTGAACCCAAAGGTTGACTCCTCCTCTGAGAGAGTGGGATTGTGGGAGGTATAAACTTAGATATCTCATACTGAATCCTGAAATCTCCCAAACTTGCGAACTAATGTGTGAGCTAATGTGTGAACTCTCAAAGGTGTAAACTTAAGCATTGTTTCTATCGATTCTAGTGACAACATCTTGTAAGGATTCTAACACCTCCTTAAAGGTTATATTGAGTTTTGCAGGGTAGTTTATTTTTGGTTATAATCCTAGCTCCTTTGCCTTATTGAAACTCATATTCCCAGCCCAATATTCCTTTAACATGGAAGTTGCTAAAATTTTAGGTTATCCTGGGGTGGCTAGTTGGTGTAATGTATAGAGCACCAGCCCTGAAGTCAGGAGGACCTGAGTTCAAATTTGATCTCAGACACTTAACACTTTCTGGCTGTGTGACCCTGGACAAGCCACTTAGCCCCAATTACCTCAGCAAAAATAAATAAAATAAAATTATGTGATCCTGATTGTGGATCAACAATATTTGAATTGTTTCTTTCTAGATACTTAAGTATTTTCTCTTTGATCTGGTAAGTCTGGAATTTGACCATAACATGGCTAGTATTTTTCATTTTGGGGTCTCTACCAGGATGCTATTGGTAGATTCTTTCAATTCCTATTTTTCCTTCTAAATCTAAAATATTGGGATAGTTTTCATTTATAATTTCTTAAAATATAATGTCTAGGCTCTTTCTTTGATCATGGCTTTCAGCTGGTCTAATAATTCTTAAATTATCTTTTCTTAATCCATTTTCCAGGTCAATTATTATTTCAATTAGATATTTCACATTTTCTTCTATTTTTTTCATTCTTTTGATTTGAATTTATTGTTTCTGCATTCTCATGGAATCATTAGCTTCTACTTGTTCAATTCTAATGTTTAAGGAATTCTTTTCTTCTGTGAGATTTTTATACTTTTCCCTCCCTCATTTAGTGTATTTTGCTTTTTAAGGAGTTCTTTTCTTCAGTGAATTTTTATACCTCTTTACAATTTTGTTTTTTAAGGTGCTATTTTCTTTAGTATTTTTTGTGTCTCTTTTACTAAGTTATTAATTCTCTTTTCAAAATTTTCTTGTGTTACTTTCATGTACCCCTAATTTTTCCTCTACTAGTTTTATCTTTCTATAAATCTTCCAAAAATTCTTATTAGGCTTGAGTCCAATTAGTATTTTTTCTTTGAGGCTTTGTTTATAGCTATTTTCACATTGTTTCTTCCAAATTTGCCCTGATCTTTATTATCACTGCAGTACTTTTTAAGGTTGAGTTCTTTCTCTGTAGCTTATCCATTTTTTCCAATTTAAATCTTGACTTTGAATTTAATGTTAAGGTTGAGTTTTGCTGGTCTTGGTATGGAGAGGCACTGTGCCTAGCTTTAGACTTTTTCTTGCTGCTTTTTTCAGAGCTAGTTGTGAGGGTTCTGCAGGTTTTTGGTATTTTCAAAGTGGTGTGCTTCAGGGAGAGGTTAGTCACTACTCTCCTGGTCAATGCTCTGGTCTTTACCCAGGAAAGGCCCCTGGATCCCTCTAGCCACAATTGTTAGCACTACCTTTTTATCTTAGAACTGAGATCAGGGTACTTTCTCCCTTGTGATTTACTACAAGAGCTCCTACCCATCCCAACATAGTGACTCAGAACTCCATATGATCAATAGAGTTGCCAATCAGTGCCAGCTGTACTTAGCATCAGCAAAATGTCCTCTGTGATCTCTTTCTGGCCAGATGTCCTACCCCTTTTTAGTTTCTGTATTAAGAGCTCCCAAAGTTGCTGTTGGATGCAGCTGCTTCTGCCCCAATAGGAACTCTGGAAAGGCTCCCACCCCAATGTCAAAGATGTCTCCTGTCAACCTCCTGTTTTTGTAGGGCAGAAAAATATTTCACCCTGACCTTTTATTAGCTCTACCATTCCAGAATTTGATTTGATGCATTATTTTAAAGTTCGTTTATAGGAGAATGTTGAGAGAGTTAAAATGACTTGCTATCTCTAATCTGTTTTCTTTATTTCTTTTTTTTTTTTTTAAGAGACTATTTAATAATTTATTAAATGGAGAGATATACTGGGACCAAATGGATCCATGTTTGGTCCCAGGGCTGAATGACTATTGTCTCCAAGAATCCAGCCAACAATCAGAGTTCTCATTTCTCTCTCTCTCTCTCTCTCTCTCTCTCTCTCTCTCTCTCTCTCTCTCTTAATTTATCATAGCTTTTTATTTACAAGTTATATGCATGGGTAGTTTTACAGCATTGACAATTGCAAACTTTTTGTTCCAATTTTTCCCCTCTTTTCCCCCACTCCCTCCCCCAGATGGCACGTTGACCAATGCATATTAAATATGTTAAAGTATAAATTAAATACAATATCTAATCTGTTTTCTTAGCTCCACCTAGAGTATAATTCCTAAATTTTCTCTATATACCTTCATTTTTTTTAGCACCTACTATGTGTGAGGCACTGACCTAAGGACTTGGGATACAAAGTTATGCAAAAACAGTCCCTGTTCTCTGGAAGCTCATAATTTTGAAAAGAGACAGGGAGGTTTCCCAAGTTGGGAAAGCTGTCTAGGAAATAATATGACATGTGAGAATCAGAATTGATTTCATTATGCAGAATGATGAGTTTCTAGAAATGATGAAGTTCAGGAAAACAGCCAGAGTGGGAAAAATCAAATCCCATCTTTTTAACACCATTAGTCTTCCAGTGTTCTTTTTATGACTATGAATCATGGATTATCATAGTCTGTGAAGAAAAAAAAAGTGGGATCATTCAAAAGACAATGTACCTTTCAGTACATGATCAGTATGAACAAGCTGTAACACATGATGAACAAATAATTATGAATAAGAAGCAATATGAACGATGATACTAGAGGAATGTCTAAGTGAAAAATAAGGTAACTGTTCATGTGGCAAGAGTGAGGGGTAATGAATGGATAGCCATTACACTATGATATTGTACCTTCCATAATGAATATATGAGAGAGCGTGGTCAATAGTAGAATGGATGGGCACAAATGGGATGCCATTTTTTTTTTTTGACAGGGAATATCTACACACTTCAGTATTTCTACTTAAATATTTGAGTTTTCCCAAGTAATAAAGATAATTGAAAAGAAATTATTTCAAAAATTCAAAATTGATAGCTTTTCCACTTTTTATTTGTTAGAGCACTGGCAAGGAGAAAAATCACATTAATGATTATAACACCCCAAGAAGGGGACTGTTGCTTATGCCATTGTCAGTTGATGATTGTGCGTGGGTAAAACAGAAGGTTTCCAGCAGTCCTTGAGAAAACAGCATGTTATTACTGCTTATATAATTTGAGACATCAGTCTTGGCTCTATTAAGTTTTTAAGATTTCCTGAAAACTTTTTGGCTAAATTATTACATTCTATCAGATGCAGCTAGATGACACAGTGGATAGAGCACCCGTGTCAGGAAGACTTGAGTTCAAATTTATCCTCAGACACTTATTAGCTATGTGACTCTGGGCAAATCACTTAACCCTGATTGCCTCCCTTTCCCAAAAAATATTATATGCTCTTACTGGCACTTCATATCTGTATTTACCTCATTTATGATGTATGAAGTTATTCATAGAATAATAATAGAAAACAAGAATTACATTTTCACCTCTGAAAAATAGTCATCCAGCCTCCCACTGATCACTTCTACTGATTGTTTCTCAGAGCAGCCCATTACCTTGTATGGACAGTTCTAATTGCTTTTTCTTGAATTTTACTTTTTTGTAGCTTTTCCACAGCTTTTACCTGCTGCTCCTAGTTCTATTTGTTGGGGTCAAAAAGTTTAATCCCTCTTTAATATAGTTCTTCCTGAAAATTGAGTGAATATCCATAATTTGGGGAATAGCTGAATAAGTTATGAAATGTGCATGTAATGGAATATTTTGTTCTATAAGAAATGATGAATGGGGTGATTTCAGAAAAGCTTGGAAGACTTGCATGAATTGAAGTGATTAGAATTAAAAGAACGTTGTACAGAACAACAATAAGATTATATGATGATCAACTATGATGGACTTGGCTCTCTTCAACAATGAGGTGATTCAAAGCAATTTCAATAGACTTGTGATAGAAAATGCCACCTGCATCCAGATACAGAACTATGGAAACTGAATGTGGATCAAAGCATAGTGTTTTTATCTTTTTGTTGTTGTTTGTTTACCTGGTTTTTTTTTCTTTCTTGTGTTTTTCCCCCTTTTAATCTGATATTTTTTATGCAGTATGACAAATATGAAAATATACTTAGAAGATTTGCACATGTTTAACCTGTATCAGATTGCTTGCTGTCTGGGGGGAAGAGAGGAGGGGAGAGGAGAAGGGAGGAAGGAGAAAGAAAAAAAAATTGGAATAAAAGATTTTGCAAGACTGAATGTTGAAAATTATTTTTGTATGTATTTGGGAAAATAACGAACTATAGTCCTTCAAATACTTGAAGATGCTTCTCCTGTCCTTCTTAAATCTTTAGTCTTCCAGGATAAATATTCCTGGTACTTTCAACTTCAAATCATTCTTGGATGTCATCAGTGTACAGAGTGGACACACCTAAGAAAGTGGGTTGCAATCTACATAAGAATCAAATATATTGGGCAATCTTGTCATTTTCAAGCTTATTGCCTTATAGTTTGAAAATCACATTCTCTTTGTTTTGTTAAGAAAAAAAGGGGGGAAAGCAAAATTTGCCCTTTCTCTATCCTGTGTTATCTCTCCCATTCTCCATACACTTTTAAAGATCATTGGCAATGATTCAACAGCCATAATTTCTAATTCTTTCGGTATTCTAGGATGCAGTTCATCTGTCCATCTGACACTCTCAAGTGCAGCTTAGTTCTTTTCTCCTTCATTACCTTGGGTATCAATTTCCTATAAAATATTTTTGTTCAGTTATTTGTAGTACAAAGGTCAACTTCAGTTGTACTGAGAAGTAAAATAATAACTGAACAGTTGTGTCTCCATGTTATTAGTTATTATCATTTCATTCTCATCTACCTCCCCATACTTCTCTGGTGCCTGCAAGAGATTCTATATGATTTTTTTCTTGTTATCTCTTTAAACTGTTTCCTTTCCTGATTGTCTTTCTTTCTCTCTTTCTCTCCTTTCTTTCTTTCTCTTTCTTTCTTTCTTTCTTTCTTTCTTTCTTTCTTTCTTTCTTTCTTTCTTTCTTTCTTTCTTTCTTTCTTTCTTTCTTTCTTTCTTTCTTTCTTTCTTTCTTTCTTTCTTTCTTTCTTTCTTTCTTTCTTTCTTTCTTTCTTTCTTTCTTTCTTTTCTTTTTTTCTTTCTTTCTTTCTTTCTTTCTTTCTTTCTTTCTTTCTTTCTTTCTTTCTTTCTTTTCTTTCTTTCTCTCTTTCTCTCCTTTCTTTCTTTCTCTTTCTTTCTTTCTTTCTTTCTTTCTTTCTTTCTTTCTTTCTTTCTTTCTTTCTTTCTTTCTTTCTTTCTTTCTTTCTTTCTTTCTTTCTTTACTTTTTATTGACAGAGCCCATGCCTGGGTAATTTTTTTACAACATTATCCCTTGCACTCTCTTCTGTTCCGAGTTTTCCCCTCCCTCCCTTCACTCCCTCCCCCAGATGGCAAGCAGTCCTATACAAGTTAAATATGTCACAATGTATTCCTGATTTTATTTCATCTAAAAATCTATGGTCAATCAAAACTGCTTTATGCTGCAGGTTGCTACTTTGTCTCCATCTTAGGAAGGAATCCCAGGATTTCCAGTTAGGGTTTCAGAATATTTTTCCTCCACTAGAAGGTGAAAGTTGTTTACATTGATAATAAATACCCTGCTTCTGGCTTTCCTGTCTCCCATCAGTGCTCACAAATTGAATTAATGTACCTATTCTGCTCCTTCCTTGGAACTTTTCACTTGTGCTCCACTTCTTATTATTTTAAATGGATTTTCTGAACAGACCTAAATTCAGGCACTGACACCATACCTTTTCCCTCAGGTACCAGAAGTGGCTCTGATAGGAGCAGGCTTATATTTTAAAATTATATATGTTCTGTTTAAACATAAGTAATCTGGGAAAATTATGCCTTATTTTCACCATTTGAATCTTTCTATAGGCCAAGTTAATGGAGATGGGCCTTAAGCACAAGAGCAGACTCAGTCATAAAAAAACTGTTCTGAACTCTGCCCTGAAAGCCTGCTAAATCTTCTATGACAGATAATATTATGAAGTAATAATGAAGCATAATTTATAGCTTCTTATAAATTAGAACTTTCAAGAAGAATCAAGAAACAATTACCATCAAGTCATCAGAATCATATTCAATTAAACAAGGAACAAATGTTATGCAAGCATGAGGCTGCGAGCTATTAAGAATCCTATTAAATGATTAAATGAGTGAGCCAGAAAGTCTTTTTGCTTTCTCAATATTTCTTTTGTCTTTTAGGGAATTATGGAAAACTTGTTCCCTCCACCCATTATGTCAGCTGGATGCCTACTCTCACATTGTCACTTCTGTTGTACCCATTCCACTATCTGCCTTGTTTTCGCTCCCTAAAGTCCTCAAATATTTTGCCATCCATCCTGTTATTTTTTTCTGTCAGAAACTAAGTACTAACTGGCCTTTCCATCTGCCCTGAACTGAATAGGAACATGAGGCCTTCTTTAAATATTGTCTTCCCTAGATAGAATGTGAGTACCTTGATGTAATGGGCTGAAACTGAGTTGATGCACGGAGGTCTGAGCACTTAAAGCTAATTACCAATTAGACAATACTCTATTAGCATATGCTTGGAGAAAGAATGGCCCTGCCCACTACTCTATGCAGGCTTGATCTGTTGGCATATAGAGAGATTGGGTGAAGGATTTAAGGGGTGGAGTAAGAAAGCCTGAGTGACTCCTGGCCGGATTCCTGTTGCCATCTCTCTCTCACTTCGTATTGCCATTCTGTTCACATCCACAAAGAATAAAGATCAAGGACTTTTGCTGATCCTGACTCCAGCTGATTCTAAAGTATCCAGGGTGCTAACATGGTCATCACACCTTGAGAGCAGGAGCTATTTATTTTTTTATTTGTATCCCCAATGAAGCACAATTCTTGGTAAATAGAAAAGACTTGATAAATGCTTTTCAATTCTATTTCTCATACATACAGTGAGATTTCAGAAAACTGGAAGGGAAAGGGAAGAGAGGAAGATATAAGCATTGATAACTATCTCCATGTAAGAAAATTTGTTTGGTTATTGTTTAATTGTTGTATTGTTGTATGCTGCAAAACCTGGACAGTATACCAGTGCCATGCCAGGAAATTGAATGGCTTCCATTTGAATTGTCTTAGGAAGATTCTGAAAATCACCTGGCAGGATAAAATACCAGATGCTGAGGTCCTTTCTTGAATTAATCTGCCAAGCATTCCAATTCTGCTGCAGAGAGCACAACTCCATCAGGCTGGCCACATTGTTCGAATGCCAAATGTACGCTTGCCCAAAAAGATTATTTTTTATGGAGATTTTACAGACAGCAAGAGTTCACAAGGTGATCAGAAAAAGGGATACAAGGACACTCTCAAGGTCTCTCTTAAGAACTTTAGAATCAATTGTATGACATAGGAGACACTGGCACAGGACCACTCAGCATGGTGTGCCCTCATCAGAGAAGGTGCTAGGTTCTGTGAGCAAAGCAGAAGTGAATTAGTGCCCAATGTTTATATGGACTATTTATGTCTGACCTGTGGCAGAGCATCCCGAGTTCATCTTGGTCTGATCAAGCCACAGTGGGACACACTAACTTCAGTCTAACACAGTGATATCATTTTGGTCCTCTTAAAGAATGAAGGACAACAACTAACCAATCAACTAACCAATTGACAAGAGAGCCAGTGAAAATTTTTATTTCTATGTCTAAATCTTGTATTATCTATGGATGCCCTTAAACTAGTTCATGATCTTGTAATAGTAAGCACTTCCTAAATGTGTATAAGTCTATATAAATATAGATTTACAAATATAAATATTTATAATAATTTATAATAATAGACTTATAAATAAATATAAGCCTAATATAAATGTGTATAGCTATATCTGAATCTTCATACCTGTGATTTTACTGTTAATATAGGAAACTCACAGTGTAGAAACCCCACCATCAATTTATTTAAACATATCTCAGAATTGCCTGAGAAGTTAAATCACTTGCCTAAAGACATTTCAGTGGTAGAGGCTGGATTCAAGCTCAAATCTCCTAATTCTGAACATTCTGAGCTATTTTTGCTAGAACAGGTTGTCAAAAATCATCTTTTTATATATTTATTTTCTCCAGGTCAGTGGAAAAATATGTTAATTGCTGTCTTCAATTTCACAGCTACAACTTAATCAAATAAATTGGGAAAACCCAGCCAGTTTTATGCTCTTTTACTCAGAAAAGGAGCAGCAGCTCTAGGAAATTCAGTGAAGCAAATTTTCTCCTTTTGGCAACTGATACTGAGTAAGCTTACCTTTGACCCTATATCTGTATATCTTTTTGTTGACAAGCTATTACTTCCAGCCATGTTTAATAACCAGCCATGGTTTAATAATAGTTGACATTTATATATACTTTATCTCATTTGATCTCATATCAACCCTATGAGGTATTTTAGGACTTTTCATTTTATTATGAGGAAACTGAGCTTCAGAAAAATTAAATGATTTGCATGTGATCACACAAACAGTGAGATTCTGAGGAAGAATTTGAACCAGTTAGTTCACAGTGTGTGGTACATAGTAGGCATTTAATAAATGCTTACTTACTTCCCTTCCTCCTAATCCCAAAGTCAATGTTCTTTCCACTATTCCTTGCGTTCTCCTTTATTTAATCTGATTCACATATGTTACTTTGTTATTTCCAAGTACATGATTGTGAATACCCCTTCTTTAAGAAGTCATTAAAAGTTAGATACATAATTCTGGCATAAGTCTATGAAGTTGTTACTCAGATCTGCATAATCTTAGAGCTGGATGGAACCTCAGAGACCATCTAATCTAGTTAAAATGCACTTGAACAAGGGAGTCCTATATGAAAACTCCTGAGAAGTGTTCATCTAGCCTTTGAATGCCTCTACAGAGGAGGAACACACTATTTCCTGAGGCAGCCCATTTCCCTTTTACAGATTTCTAATGGCAAGGAAGTTTTAGTGCAGCTAGAGCCTAAATTTGCCTCTTTACCACTTCCACTCATTGTTCCCAGATCTACACTATCGGGTCAGGCAGAACAAGTTTAGGTATTAACATTTTATATTCTTAAAAATAACTATAGTTTCTCTTTTTTAAATAAGGGTTTTTAACCTGGGTTCTATTAAATTGTTTTTTTATTGTTTGTTCTCTTAAAAGAATTGCTAAAAAGTATTTCGATATAATTGGGTTCCTTTGAAATTCTATATATTTTCTTGTATGTACTTAAGAATATTATCCTGACACATGTTGTCTCCCATAATGAATAGTTCCAACAGTTCATCATTTTAATGTCTATACACTGGCACTGTCGTTCATTACTGGCCTGACCTAAATCTACCTTCTCACCATCCCAGGTACACATGGGTGCTGCCATGGTTCATCTCAGGTGTGTGACTAGAGCTGGAATCCTTGGCCTTCATGTCCATTGCTAACACATTTAGGACAGTGTTGTGGTGATAGATTTATTGTCTTATTGTTGTACTGTGCTGTGCCTTTAGCCTTAGCTTTCAGAAGTAAATCATGATGTTCTATGGACCACTCCTTCTTCCCATTTCTCACTTCCAGCACTGGCATGTAGGTAACATTAGGTGAAAGAGAAAATCTGTAACAATTGTGAAGGGAAAAGTCTTAAAGAAGATGTATATAGGAATAGGGGTTGGAGACATGTAGTATAATGGTATATTTGTGTGGTGAAGGAAATACTGAACCCAGAATCAGGAAACCTGGATCTGATTCACTGTTCTGATATTAAATGTATAACTTTGGGCAAGTTACTAGGACTTTCAGAGACTCAATTATTCCATCTGTAAAATAAAAATATATCAATCATTTGCTTTCATTTTTTAAAAAGTACTTGTTCTATAGTAGTCACTATGCTAGATATTAGAATTACATTCTCTCCAGAAGACAACATAAGAATATAAGTATAGGTAGACAAAATATATCTGAAGGCTTACACTATCTATCTAATAATGTTTTATGGCAAAAGGGCATTATAATTTTTTAAAAAAATAATAGATTTTTATTTTCAAAATATATGCAAAGATAGTTTTTAACATTCACCCCTGCAAAACCTTATGTTCCAATTTTTTCTCCCTCTCTTCCCCCACCCCTTCCCCCAGGAAATAAGTAATCTAATATATGTTAAACACATATAATTCTTCTATACATATTTCTACATTTATCATGCTGCACAAGAAAAATCAAATTAAAAAGAAAAAAATGAGAAAAAACCAAAAAACAAGCAAACAATAAAAAGGTGAAAAACTATATTGTAACCCACATTCAGTCCCAACAGAAATACAGATGGCTCTTTCTGAATGCAGATGGCTCTCTCTATCACAAGTCTATTGAAATTGACTTGAATCACCTCATTGTTGAAAAGAGCCAGTCCATAAGAATTGATCATCATATAAACTTGTTGTTGTGTACAATGGTCTCTTGGTTCTACTCACTTCGATTAGATCAGTTAATGTCAGTCTCTCCAGTCATCCTGCTCATTGTTTCTTATAGAACAATAATATTCCATAAGATTCATATACTTGTTCAACCATTCCCAAACTGGTGGGCATTCACTCAGTTTCCAGTTCTTTGCCATTACAAAAAGGGATTTCACAAACATTTTTTTTTACACATGTGTGTCCATTTCTCTTTTTTATGATCTTTTTGAGATACAGAGGGCCTTATAAATTTCAAACCATTATTTAGATTATTTCTTTTGCTTACTGCATCTTTATTTTATCAGTATAGGCAAGAAGGAAGAGTAGGACTAGGAAGAAAAGGAGGAAGAATAGAGGAGGAGGAGGAGGGAAGAAGAGCGAAGAAGAGCAAAGAAGAGCGAAGAAGAGCGAAGAAGAGAGAAGAAGAGAGAAGAAGAGAGAAGAAGAGAGAAGAAGAGAGAAGAAGAGAGAAGAAGAGAGAAGAAGAAGAAGAAGAAGAAGAAGAAGAAGAAGAAGAAGAAGAAGAAGAAGAAGAAGAAGAAGAAGAAGAAGAAGAAGAAGAAGAAGAAGAAGAAGAAGAAGAAGAAGAAGAAAAGAAGGAGGAGGAGGAGGAGGAGGAGGAGGAGGTTGTTGATGATGATTTCTGGTACCCCACAAGCTGATGTGGAGAGAGCTCCTGATTATGAGTCAGAAGGTTTCAATTTAGAACTTGGCTCAGATAGGTATGAGATGTGTGTCTTATTTTTTCCCATTTTACACATTTAATTGATTGAATTCAGAAATCTGGGTCTTTTTTGTTTACATTAATTGGTATAGAGAAATATAAAATGATACAAAGCAAGATTCTAAGAACCAAAACTGTATATATCAGAACCTCAACTTTGTATCAAAAAAGCAAATTCAGACATAGTGGAACACATCATATGAAACTTAAAATGGATTGTGAGAATTTGATTTGTTATTTGTTTACTACCTTTTGATGTTTTTAGTATAATACTATCCCAAATAAGTGGGATGTTATGTAAGAGTCTAGTCATCATTTTGTATATTTCATTATTTGTGTTAGTTGACAGTTCAGTTCAGCAAACATTTCCTAAGCACTTGCTGTGTGCAAGTAACTGGGGATGCAAAATAAAAAAACCCAAAACACACAAAAAATCCAAAACAAACTTCTAGTCCTTGATCTCACAAAGCCTACTTATATTCTACTGAGAGTGTATTCTGCTTATTGAGACTAAGTACTTAATTATTTTTCAAAATAAAGCTAGACTTTGGATATATGTATATATATATATGTATATATATATATATATATATGTGTGTGTGTGTGTGTGTGTGTGTGTGTGTGTGTGTGCATATGTATCTGTATGTATATATAAAGTTATGTGCGTCTTAAGCAAATCACTTGAGCTGTTAGGCCCTATTTTTTGTCATCTGTAAAGTGATGGGATAGGACTACATTATCTCAAAGATAACTTCTAGTTCTAAATTTCTCCTTTCAGTCTAGCTCCTTAGTTTTCTAGTGAGTCTCTTTAATAATGAATGCAAATAGCTCCCCAAACTGACTTATTGAAGACTACCTTTTTCCTGTTTGTAAAATTTAATACGAGGATCATGTGGCTAATGACATTCCCAGGGAGCTGATTGAACAAGAGAGTTCAACTTTCCATGGAAGAATAATGATGCATTTGAAAAAAAAAGCAGTCATGTTAAAAGGGATAACCTTTTCCACCAATTGCCTGATGCCAAACTTCAGCAATGCTGTTCTAGTGCATAGAATATTATTTATAATCTTTGGTGACAACTGAATTCCTTTTAAAATACAGCTAAATATAGTTAAGTGTCAGTAATGATGTCACTTCCTTTTTGCTGTGATTCTCACAGCCATTTTATGCAGCCCTTGAGGTCTCCTGGCAGATTTTACCTGTGCAAGAAAATGAGCTAACTAGTGAAGTTGACAAGCATCTGGAAACTAAAAATAGTATGTAATACTGCCCATATTTGCCTTTGATTGTGGGTGTCCTACTCCTGAAGGTATTATGGGAAAAAGTCCTAAAGCTGAGTCCTTTTGCTTTCCTCAGACTCAAAAGGTAATAATATGAATGTTATATTTAATGTTCATCTTCTTGAACCTTGGTCACCAGAAAATTGCTCCATGTGAATCAACTTTTTTTCTGTATTGAAAGAAAAGTTATACCATCTGTTGAGCCAGTGAAGCTCAAATGACATCAACTGAGAAATGTCAACTTCTATCGGTTTTTACAAATCGGTTTTGCAAAAAAAACTTTAAATGAATAGACTAAGGTGCTCTCTTTGAATATACATTAAAGGTGCATTCATAATGATTCTTTCATTTTGGGAAAATACTTTCTGGAGTATGTAATCTTTACATTATAGTCATTTAATATTAGTTGGAATTTTTCCACAGTTAGTTTAATATAGTGAAAAGGGTGCTTAATTTAATGTCAGAGAATTTAGATTTGAATCCTGATCATCACTTACTAATTTTGTGATATTGGAAAAATAACTTAGCTAGTTTTCTAATCTATAAAATCGGGAGGGAGTTGGATTGTAAGGTCACTTCCAGCTCTAAATCTATGTATATATGATCCTATAGTTGGTCAGAGATAATATAGAATGGGATATCAGGACCCTAATCAAAATCAATCAAATATTTATTAAGTACCTACTATGTGCTAGTCATTAGAGACACAAATACAAAAAATAGAGCAATCCCTATTTGTGAAGAGCTTATATTTTAATAAGGGAGGCAAGCATATATAAACATAAACGTAGAGTGATAAATACAAATACACATACATATATGTGTGTATTTATATATAATAGTTAAATATAAAGTAATTTGGGAGAGGAGGCAATAATGGAAGAAATCAGGAAGGGCTTTATGTAGAAGATAGTGCTTGATTTGCATCTTTAAAAGGACTCTTATTTATTGGAGGTAAGATACAATTTGTAACAGTAACACTCTCCTAACCCCTTCTCTCATGCAAGTTAAACTAGTTTTCCCTCTAAAAGCATTGAGACCATCCTGAGGTCTTGGTTGACTCAGAAGATTAAAGACTAATTAGACTGTTGACAACATTTCCTCATTTCCTGAGTTAAAAATAGCCACAAGGAGCTCTAAGTGTTCTCTGTGATATTTGGCAGACTGATGACTAATTCAGGGGAAATTTTTGTTTAAATGAATTGTCTTGCAATTTCCTCAATATCTATTCTCATCAAATATCCTTCTTGCATTATTACTAAATAAATTTCCTTATGTTAGCTGTTAAATGATCCTTAAATGTCTCTAATGTTGAATCTAAATTTCAAGGGTCTGACCTAAAGCAGATCTAGCCCACAACAGAGCACCTTCCAGGTGTGTGGGACTACCAGGTCCAGGACCACTCCTATATTAGGAAGTCTCATTTATTTCTCATTATTATAGTCACCTTACTCTTCACCACTGTGAGGGACTATGAGGCTTATCTATGTGTGTATATATATATATATATATATATATATGTGTGTATCTCCTGAACATATTTTTATTTTAACATAATTAAACTTATGTAAATCATCCTTAAATTACTTCATTTTCTAGTGGCAGAAGCTTATTTTCTTTCATCTCAATAAATTTTATATTACTGCCCCAATTCTTAACTTGTTACCTATTTCCATAGACCCATGACACTAATGATGACATAAATTCTTTAAGGTTAGAAAGAGTGCCTAATCATCTTCATTTTCCTTGATGCTAATCCATAGTCTTAGTATCTAGCAAGTGCTTTATAAATACTTCCTGAATGAATGAATATTTTAGATCCCAGAGTACATAGATCTTCTATGTGCTTGAGGCTGTTCAAACATGTAATTATTTTTTAGTTGTCAATATTACCTTGAGTATATTTAGAACAATTCCTTTCATGCTGTGATAAAGTAAGTATGGTGATAGAAACTAGCCCCTGACTTTGTCAAGCCTGTATAAACAATAAGAGAATTGTCGTTTTATTAGGGCACTTTGGAAGCCAATGCAAAAAAGTGAAGAACAAATGGGGATAAGAGAGAGAATGAATGATAACCAAGAGTCATTGTGTTTCATATGAGAAAATCCAAGAATTTGAGAATTCTAGCAGTATATGTATGGGTCTAAAGTGAGGAGAATGACCCTTAATGAAGAATTATGAGGAGAGTAAAAACTAGAACACATGCAGAGAATGGTAAGTCCTGGCTGTGCAGTCAGCCCTGAGAGAATATGTTTATTTCATGTACCAGTGCCTTTTCCTATAGTACTATCTATTACAAAGAAATGATCAAAAAATCCATATGGATTTTGTATATCTGCTGGACATCTAGGTGGCACTGTGGATGTATCATTGAACATGAAGTCCCAAAAACTTAGGTTCAAATCCAGCCTCAGACACTCACCCTTACCTTGGATAAGGGCCTTAACAACTCTGGTTATGTTAGATTATTCATATGTAAAATAGGGGTAGAAATTGTACCTAGCTCTTAAGGATAAAATGAGATAATCATTATAAAACACCACAGTTCCTAGCACATACCTAATAAATGATTGTTATCTATCTATCTATCTGACATTTCGCAAGGGCTAAGATGGTCATCTTGATGTGGACAGAGATCTAGATTTTGTGATGCCCTCAGATAGATTTGGGTTTAGTGGGGGTGAGGTAGAAGTAGAAAGGGAACGAGGAGATCCAGATTGATCAAAGACCTCCTGATTAGCTCCATATTACATAATTTTATTGATTCACTGTTACTTATTGATACATTGGTCGGGTAGACTCATGATGCCTCAAGGTCAAACATTATTCCTTAATTCATTAAATTATTCATTCATTCAATAAGTATTTTTTAAATACCTGCTGTGGGTTAGGCACTGTTCTAAGCACTGAGCATACAAAAGAAGCAAAAGATAGTTCTTATTTTCAAAGAGCATTCAATCTAATGGGGAAGCAACATGACTCTTAGGTTGTGAGCCTGGAGAATTTGGAGAATGATGTTGCCCTCTATAATAATATGAAAGGCGGGAGAGGGAGATGGTTTGGGAGAATGATAATACTTCTGTTTTAAACACATTGAGTTTAAAATATATACTGGACATCCAGTTTGAGATATTTGAAAAGCAAAGATGTGAAATTGGAGATTGGCTAGCACAAGGAGCATCAGTGGCCACTAAGCAAAGAAAGAGATATAATGGACTTAAGGCTCCAGGAGAAAGGTCAGAACAATCTCAGAACAACAATTCTGCATCCAAGATAGCAAACTCAATTGGTAGCTTGGAAACAAACCAGGAAATCAGGGTCTACCTATGTATCTTATCATCTGTCCAACTTATTATGACTTTTTCCTCACTTGGAATAGCCACCCCTTAGGGCCCAAGATCTGACCTTCAAATGACATCTCCCTCTCTGTGTTGATATCAGGGAAGATGGAAATTAAATATCTGAATTCCAATACAAATCTTTGCATAATCGATAGATGGGACTGAAAAATTAGTACCATAATTTAGTTAGCATCATCAGGGACATACTTCTTCCATTTTCATCTATGCATCCTTTCCAAACATGATGACCATTAAAACCAACTATTTCAATAAATTAAATTGCTTTGTCATATTTTTAAACTAAGATTTAAAAAATAATTAATTACACTGAATCACATTGCTATTGCTAAAGATATTAATTAACATTTCTGTGAGAATAAGTTTTTTTTTTGCCATTACTTAAGTAGGAGACCAGATGGCAGAGTAGGAGGAAGCAGTACAGCATAGCTATCCCCACAATTATTCCAGTAAAGAATCAAGAAGAACTGATACCAAGTAGTGATCAGAAGATCTAAAGAAAAACTACACTGGGTTATCTTTCAGGTCCACTTCACAAATTTAGCCCACTCTTAGGTGACAAAGGCAAAAATCATAGTAGAGGAAGACTAGAATTGCCCCCTGGGGCCTTGAACAGAGTTCTTGGGCAACAGCACAGGGCCACCCTGAGAAAATTGTGGATTTAGTTCTAGTTCAGCAACAGAATTGGGCTATTACCAAGGGATCTAAACATTTTAGATGAAAAGCCCATAGCTGAAAAGAAAAATTGAAATATAAGCCTAAGAGCAAAGTAAAAAGATAAAAAGGTAATGGTGAGCAATCAAAAGGAATTTTATAAATTTGAAATGTTTTAATGGGAGGGAGAGAATGGTACAAGTGCACCTTCACTGCCCCAATGTCATCAGAGGACATAGAGGAAATAATAGAAAGTCTTCTATGAGCCTGAAAGTGATATTGTAGTGATCTTAAAAGAAGAAGCAAAGGAAAGGAAAGGAAAATTGAGCAGTGGGTGGAAACTTATTATTTTACATAATTGAGGGCATAAGTAAAAGTCTATTCAGTGAAATTTAAGGTTAGTTCTATATGGGAAAAACTATACATTCATATTTAATTATAGGGCTAATAAAATCATATTAAGATCAATAAATGCAAATAAATATTTAAATTTACAATATTCATTTCTGTTAAAAATCCTTGAATGCATAGGAATAAATGAACCTTTTCTTAACATGGCAAATAGTATTTATCTAGAATAAAAGCCATCATTGTATGTAAAGTCTATTTTAAGTTAGAAGCCTCTCCAATAATGTCAGGGTAAAGCAAGGATATCAATTGTTACCACAATTATTTGTTATAGTGCTAAAGATACTAGCTGTGACAATAAGAGACGATAAAAAACAAGGAAATAAGCATAGGCAAAGAAGAAAAAAATACTTATTTTGCTGATAATAAAATAGAATACTTAGAGAAAGTAAAGAGTCATCTAAATTATTAGTTGTTCTAATAATTTTAGAAAAAATGAAGAATAGAAGATGAATATGCAAAAATAAGTATTTTTATATATTACCAAGAAGATTTAGCAGTAAGAGAAAGGGAAATTCCATTTAAAATAATGACAGAATATATAAAACACTTGGGTGTCTACTTACAAAGATATTTCAGACAAATAAAGATAGAATTAAATAATTGAAGAAATATTAATTGTTCATGAGTAGGCTGAGTCAATATAATAAAAGTGACATTATCTAAATTAATTTGATTATACAATACCCTAACACTCAAATTGCTAAAACATTGCTTTAGAGAGCTAAAAAAATGAAATTCATCTAGAGAAAAATCTTTTAAGGGAAATAAAGACAAAAATAGGAAAGAAGAAAGAATAAAAATATCAGATTACAGCTATATTACAACGGAATAATCATCAAAATGTTTTGGAATTGGATAAGAAATAAAGAGGTTGATCACTGGAATGGAGTAGATACACAATGTACAGAAGCAAACGAACCAGTAGCCTGGTATTTAATAAACCCAAAGAACCCAGAATACAACTTCATTATTTGACAAAAACTTCTAGATAATTGTAAAGAAGGCTGGGAGAAACCAGGTATAGACCAACTTTTTCTGGCATGTGCCAAGAAAAGCTCCAAATGGATACCTGATTTAGATATATAAGATGACATCATTAGCAAATTAGAGGAGCAAAGAATAAATTACCTTTGAGATCTATGGATAGGGGAAGAGTCCATGACAAAATGGAGAATAGAATGAATCACTGAAGATGAAATGGATACTGTTTTACACAAGACTAAAGAGTTTTCATATAAAACCAATTTAGCTGAAGTCAAAAGGGAAACAAGTAACTGGGAAAAATCTCTGCCAAGGGTCCAATTTCCAATTTATATAAAGAAGTAATTGAAATGATAAGAATTAGAACCATTACCCATTTTGTAAATTGTCAAAGGATATAAAGAGGAAGTTTTTAAAGGAAGAAATCCAAACA
This sequence comes from Sarcophilus harrisii, assembly GCF_902635505.1. Classification (NCBI taxonomy): domain Eukaryota; kingdom Metazoa; phylum Chordata; class Mammalia; order Dasyuromorphia; family Dasyuridae; genus Sarcophilus; species Sarcophilus harrisii. The sequence goes on along the minus strand of NC_045427.1, from coordinate 368,798,761 downwards.
ATATCTCTATTTAAAAAAAAAAAATCTCAAAATCACTAATAATTAGGGAAAAGCAAATTAATGAAACTTTGAACAGATTTTACTTCACACCTATCATGTTAGCAAAGTTGACCAAAAAGGAAAATGACAAATGCTGAGAGGCCTATAGGAATACAAATATATTAATACACTGTTGGTTGTATTGTAAATTGGTCTAGCCTACCTAGAAACAAGTTTAGAACTATATTCTAAAAGTCATTTATCTGTAGATACCTTTCCATTCAACAATACCACAACTAGAGCTATATCACAAAGCGATTAAAGAAAGAGGAAAAAAATCCACATGTGCCAAATATTTATAATAGCTCTTATTATAGTAGTAAAAACCCACCATTATAGTAGTAAAAACCTCCTCCAAAACAAAAAACAAAGAAACCTAAAAAAGTTATCTATCAATTGAGAAATAGAGGAACAAATTTTGGTATATGAATATAATGGAATACTTCTTTTACTCCCAATGGTGAGGAAGAGGTAAATCAGAGAAAATAGATGGTAGTTAATTGGAAAAGTAGTTTAAAGAAGTAAATAAAATTGTTTAAAGAATATTGTTTATTTCATCTCATTTTAATGTCTATTTGTATAATATATTACTAAATCAGTATGTGTATTTTTTTTAATTTTAAAGACATTTACATCTATTTTAATTTTTTAGAATTTTAAAGACATTTACATTTATTGTGAGGTGAATACTCAAAAATTTTTACATATTCATCAAAAAGTTTGAAAACTGCTAATATAGTTTGTGAAATACTTTTAAAGCATGACCTCTCCACTAGTTTCTGGCAAGTAGCTAACTTAACATCACAGTATTTCTTTTACAAAACTCTCTACTTTTTAATTCCAATAATTAGATTAATATATTAAAAAAAACAACTTAAAAGTAAGATACACTCCTGAATGATTTATTTCTATTGGATTTAAGAACAATGGTGAAACCTTAATTAAGATTTCTGTAAAAGTCTGTGCATCCTTTGGTTTACATCCAACCTCTAACTTTTAATTGTTTATTAATGTGATCAGCAGGCCTTAAAGCAACTAGATCTAGTTCATATGGCTTAATCTTAAAGAACCAATTTTCTAAACTATTCATTTTAAAATAAAGCATCTGATTCATATTGATTATGCATCTGAAAGCATGAAATGATGTGATATTTAATTCAATTACTTTATCATCAATATTTTATCTCTTGTAAAATTGGAAAAACATTCAAAACAAAGATACTGAGTACACATCTACAAATGAGCTTTGATTTCTAACAGACAGAAATGATTTGATTACTAACTTTGTCCTTACCTTAACCTTTTTCTGCTCTGCCGTGTTGGCATATGCTGGAATTCTGATTGTTTTTTTTTTTTTTCTCTACAAAGTTGAAGACTCTTTCAATAGAAAACTATTCCTTCTAGGATTTATTCTCCTTGCTTGCCTGCTAGAACAAAAAGACCAAGCTTTCTGTTCAATAGATCAATGTGTTTAATGAGTGTGTGTGTGTGTGTGTGTGTGTGTGTGTGTGTGTGTATGAGTTCAGTCTCAATTTACTTGACTTACCCCAGAGACAACTTCTTTATGACACTATTTGAGACAGGCTCTTCTGATAGAACAGTTAAAGATTTTGTTGAAAAATGATGGGTGAAGTGCTTTGTGAGGATTTAAATTTTTTTCTTCAGAAAGAAATCAATTTCAAACAGGATCCCTATATGTTTTTCCATTGACTTCTGAATTAATTCTACATATCTCAAACATTTTTCTCACATATACTTTTTTAATTCTTAGTCTCCCTTCATCTATACTGCTCTCTTGGGAAGCTAATTGAGAGACTTTTGTGGAGTCATTTTTCTTACTGTTTGATGCATGAGTCAGCAGGAAAGACCACTAGATCACTACCCAAAGGGGATTGGAAGGACCCCTCTTTTTTCAAATCTCCCTATTCTCAAGTTTATTGTCAGAAAAGCAATGTTTAAGTAGTTTCAGTGAGCCATAGTCCCATTACTGATAATAACCATAAACTGAATTGTTTTTCTTAATGAACCCATAATTGCCATAATAAACTGGGAACAATTTTCAATAATTTGTGACATTTCCAGGGAGTTCCTGCCTGTATTCCTGACTATACTGCTTTGATCTTGACCAGTTATAGTGATACACAAAATGACGTGTCTTCTTTAATTACTGTAAAACCATAGTGTGGGAATGATCTCACAATTGAACTTCCAAATACTCACATGGACAGTGACAGCCATTGGATAAGGGCCAGGCTGAGCAGACTGGGAAATTTCCAAATCTGAAAAGAGGCACATATTCTAGCCATTTTTTCAGGCACAATAGTATATATTTGATGGTTGGGTTGGCAAGTTCCAAATACTGATGTTCAGAAAAAAAGCAAAAAGAGAGCAAATATCAATGGATGCAAAATTCTGGTTTTCACTTTAAAAAATTAACTTATCTTTTAATAAGTAAGCATTTTTTTTCTTTTCGCCTCTCATCTCACTAAAAGTATCCTTGAGCAAATATGAATGCTCAAACAAAAGAAATTCTCATTCCCATGTTGACGATGTACAAAAGTGTGTTTCATTTTGCATAGTTAGTCCGTTACCTAAATAGATAGCATTCTTCATTATTGGTCTTCTGGAATTATGTTTGAAAATTGTGTTGATCAGAGTTCCTATGACTGTCAGTTATTCTTATTTACAATGATGTTATCAATTTTTCTTCTAGTTATGCTCATTTCATTCTTCATTAAATTCATATAACTCTTCTTAAGTTTCTTTATGATTATTCCCTTCATCATGTCATAACAAAATATTGTCTCATAACATTCATATGTCATAATCTGTTCAGGAATTCTATAATTGATGGACAGATCTTTAGTTTCTAGTTCATTGCCATTATTTAAAAAAGGATAAAATGTATTTTGGCTATATAGGACTTTTCTTCATTTTTTTTAATCTCCTTGGGTCAGAATTCTGATTTTCAAGGATTTATTGCACGAAGTTTAATCTCTTTTACCTATAATTAACACTCATTGGATCATGGAATCTTAAAGAATTAGAAGGAACCATAAAGGTTATTTATCGACTTATCTTCTGTTCAAGGCATGAATTCTCTCTATAACATTTTCTTTTTTTTTCTTTGTTAATATTTTATTTATGATTTTTGCATCAATATTCATTATGGAAATTTGTCTATTATTTTCTTTCCCTATTTTTATCTTATCTGGTTTAAGTATCAGCACCATGGCTGAGTCATAAAAGGAATTTGGTAGGATGCCTTCTTTCCCTATTTTTCTTTTTTTCTTAAAGCTTTTTATTTTTAAAACATATTCATGGATAATTTTCAATATTCACCTTTGCAAAACCTTGTGTTCCAAATTTTTTCCTTCTTTCCCGCCCCGTCTCCTTCCCTAGATGGCAAGCAATTCAATATATGTTAAACATGTACAATTCTTCTATACATATTTCCACAATTATCATGCTGCACAAGAAATAGCAGATCAAAAAGGAAAAAAATGAGAAAGTAAACAAGATACAAGCAAATAACAACAAAAAAGTGAAACTACTGTGTTGTCCACTCTCAGTTCCCATAGTTTTCTCTCTGTGTGCAGATGGCTCTCTTGATCCGTAAATCATTGAAACTGAACTTAATCATCTCATTATTGAGAAGAGTCATGTCCATCAGAATTGATCTTCATAGAATCTTGTTATTGCTGTGTACAGTGATCTCCTAATTCTGCTCACTTCATTTAGCATCAGTTCATGTAAGTCTCTCCAGGCCTCTTTGAAATCATCCTGCTAATAGTTTCTTACATAACAATAATATTCCATAGTATTCAAATGCCATAACTTATTCAGCCATTGTCCAATGGATGTGCATCTACTAAGTTTCCAGTTTCTTACCACTACAAAAAGGGCTGCCACAAACATTTTCAACAAACATTCCACTTCCACTTAAACATCCCTAGTGATAAGATAACTTAATTCCAGCCCTCCAAAGCTAATCCAGCCAATTCTAAGGTATCTCTAAAGTTAAGAATTTTTTTCTATTTTAAATCTTAATCTAACTCTCAGCAATTTATCCATTGGACGTACTTCTGCCCTTAAAGGTCAAGAGGATCTAACTTCTCTTCCACATGACCACACACGTTTGAGCAGAACAGTTCTCCCTTTTCAATCTTACTCTAAGTTAAATATCTCTTAATCTTTCACTTGCCCTACATATGACATAGTTCTAATCCTCTTGTTATCCTGTTTGATCTCCTTTGGAAGCTCTGATCTATGAATGACTTTTACAAAATGTGGTTCTCTTCATCTGCTCCTAGTCTAGATGGAGTCTTAAAAAGGCAAAGATTAACAGATCTATAATGTTTTGGATTCTATAAATTCTACTGATAAAATCTAAGATTATCTTAGCTCTTTTAGTTTCTTAGAAGCATCACAATGATAAATTATATTAAACTTTTTGTCTCTTAGGTTTCCTAAGTAATGGCATATTAGTAAATATTTAATCACTAACATATACATATGTATACACACATACATGTATAGAAATAAACATATATTCAATATATAGACTGTACACATATGTGTACATATATATAAAGGATGTATATGTAGCCTACAACATTATTAACGTTTTTCCATCACTTTTTTAAGACTAGAAATCAATAAAGCAATAATTCAAGTCCTGATCTGTAGCATTTGCCAATTTCTAGATATAAAATAAATGCTCATAGTGAAAATTTCATAATTGGCTTCAGACTAGTAAGAACTGACTCTACCCCAGACCTCTTTCTAAGTCTTAGAATTAGAAAATTCCAGAATAGGCAGGCCCCTCAGAAAGCATTTAGTGTAATCCCTAAGGGAATAGGAATTTATTTTATAAAATCTCTTCGTAGTCATCCAGCCTTGGAGTGAGATGTTCAGAGATGGGTCCAGGGTGAAGAGGGTTCTTACTTCACAGAGCAGCTTTCCTGTTTTTATACAGCTCTAATTATTAAGAATATTTTTCTTTATATTAAATCTAAGTTTGAGTTTGTGTAATTTCTTTCTACTGTTCCCACTGTTTCTCTCTGGGGCCAGGCAGAACAAGCCTAACCCTTTTCCAAAGGATAATAGTTTAAATGCTTGAAAACAACTATTGTGTCTTTTTTTTTTGGGGGGGGGGTTAGGATTTCTAAACTAATCGATGAAAGGAATTCTGTGGATATAGTTTAATGACATACAAAATTTTTTCATATAGTATGTCTCCTATTCTTGTACAGAGTATGAATAATTATTGATTAGATGACAAAAGTAGGATTTTGTTTTGCCAGAATATGCTTTTATGTGTTGAGGGTTTTGTTTTCTGAAAATTTTCTCAATATGGGAGTGAAGGGTAGCAGAAGAGATAGAACACCTTAAAAGAATAAAACAAGGAATTTAAAAAAAAAGGAAAAATGAGTGAACTTGCTTAAGGATAACTGCTTTTGAGGACAACATCTTGCTTAGAGCATCTAAGCCTACTTGTCCTAAGTCTACTTATTCCAGAATCTTATCCTTGGGCTAATGGTTATCTTAAATCTCATGATTTAATCCCCTTGCTATTGAGAAGTTTATAAGAATTATTAATAAAAATCAAAACCAACAAGAATCTTTTTTATATGGCTTAAGTACTAGTCAGAATATAGGAAGAAGCTTTTTTTTCTAGCACTTCAACAACAATAATAATAGCTAACATTTATATAGTGCTTATTATGTGCCAGATACTGTGCTAAGTATTTTACAGATTATCTCATTTGATTCTAGCAACATCCCTGGTAGGTAGGTAGGTGCTATTATCTCCCTTTTACAGATGAAGAAACCGAGACAGACAAAATTAAGTAACAAGTTCACAGGGCGAGTAAATGTTTGAGGCTGATTTTGAAATCAGTTGTTCTTGATTCCAGGACCTGTACGCTCTTCATTGTGTTATTTTTCTAAGTACCAGAGAATCTTTTTTTTTTTTTTTTTTTTTTTTTTTTGATAATTTCTCTACAAGACATTCACCAGTTCATTACATTGTACTTAAGAATGTGTTGATATCATAAAAATATCATTACTGGTCATAATTTTATCTTAACAGGAATGCTTTTAAGATATTGTGAAGATAAAAAATAATGAACTTTAAAAACAGAAATTTTTTTATGTAAATGTTGTGTTTTGGGGGTGTGTGTGAAAATCAGGTCTTATTGAGAGATGAGGGTTGAAATACTTCACAGCTTTCACACTCTCTGAATAGCAACAATCCATTCCAGCCACATCCATTTTTCTGGGGTTTTAATAAATAGAAATGACAATCTGGGCAAGTACTCAAGCCACTTCCACGCCATAGCCTTAGAATCACATGAAAGCCAGTTAGAAAATTTCTTCACCAAAAGGGCCCCGCTACAAGCTGTCATTGTAGTATTGGTACCCTGCTCATTCTTTTCCCAGTGAAACTCAAAAAACAAACTTCCCATGGTAAGACTCTTCTAGAGTTTCCCCAATCCTTCTCCGCCAGGTGAGGGAAATTTATGTTCTCTACCCTGGAACTAGGATCTGCAAATCTCTTTCTACCAGTTAGTATTTCCAGAGCCTGATTGCAGAATGAAGAATGAACTAACTGTAGCTTGGTGAAGAGGAAGAGATTATAGGGAAAAATCTGAATAAACATTGAAGGCTCATTTTGGATACTTCAGAGTCTATGTGGAGCAGGTGAATGGAAACTGATCATATAGGCATTTTTGTTGGACCTTTCAGAAATACAGACAAAAATAGGAAAAAGGATGGCGTGTGTGGAAACTGGCTTGTCTTTGGCTGTGAGGGGAAGTGGTAGTAAGGAGTATATGGTGAAAGGAAGTAAAGTGAAGGAAGAAAAGAGAACAGATGAGCATAGAGGAAGCAAGGCAACCCAGGTTTCCTTAATATTTGTTCCTTGGTTTCTTTTTTATGTCATTATTATGGTGTCTAGGTTCATGTTCCAGTTAATCCAGGATTGTGGTTCGTACTATTCCAGAACATCATACTTTGTCTATAATCAATGAGAAAGTAGACAATGATTATCTAGTGGTTAGATTCCTCTTAGCAATGGTCTATCTGTATGGTAGTAGGTTAGGTGCTCCTGATCAGAATTTCAAGAGAGCGAGCTCACAGGATTTAGAGCTAGAAGATTATCATGGGAAATGGATATTTTGTTAATATATAATTTGAGTTACAGGTCAGACAGAGAAACTTTGTTACTATAATGAGCCATGGCAAGAAGAGATTAATTTATAGTATTTCCATTGTCAAACAAATGAGTTCTGAATACACATTTCCTAGATCTGTAGCTACATAAATATATTAATGTCTAGAAAGGTAGAGAGATAAAAGGGTGCAGAAAAAAATGAAGGGCAGTCAAATTAGAAGCAGAGCAAAAGTTTCTTTGATTCTGGCTTTAGGGGAGCAGAATAAGGTAACTTGATTTTGCTCTGAGGCTAACAAGCAGGCAGGTGAACTTGGGTAAAGTAAAGGCATAAACAGCATGAAGTAGATACCTGACCTGACTGATCATTTTACACTGGAGTGGAGACTGATTTAAAGATAGACTCATGTGGGGAGAGGAAATGTGCAGAGCTCTTCTCTCCTTGGTAAGACATTTTTTACTTTGAAGTTCTAGTAGCTTAATTCTATAATCTCTATCTTGAAACTTCTATAAATACAGAATTAGCACCCAGAATCCTCCAGAGTAGGAGGTAAGGAAAGCAGTTAGATGGTGTCTGAAATGCCAAAGTATTCCAACCCCACACTTGAAAACTTGTAGGGCATGGAAAAACTAAAAATATAAAGAGTATAAAGATGAATACTTGGGAACACTTGGAGATATAGCAGGAATATCTAAATCAGGGGATTTGGGGAATAGAGATATGTTTTCAATGGACACATGATACAGAGAAAACTGATGCACTCATTCAGGGGTTCTTTGACCATGATCCCAATTGGGTGTATCCATGAAGTACAGGAGCAGATGCATCCTCTTTTAAGGATGGTCCTCATGATGAATGACAATGCTTAGTAGGACTTGCTACAAATTCTTTAAGTAGAAAAGATTGTTGTAGAGTATATCAGGTGGTGGGACAAAATTTCTGATACCTCTGAACAAAATTAATAAATTTTATTAGTGTTTAATCATAACACAGTATCATTTGAGTTTTTTTTTTTTTTTTGAGACAAGAAATATCTTGATATTTGCATAGGTCCTGACATGGGCATTCCACATTGTTTTAGACTATCTTTTCTTATCACAACATTGCTAATTGTTTAATCGCTAATTAGTTAATTGCTAATAATTAAAAGGAACAGTAGGAAGAACAAGAAGCAACTTAAGAAAGTCCTATTTGAGCAAAAGTCTTAGCTATCTGATTCTTTCAAATTTCCTTATTTTCTCCTATAACCCCTGAATATTCAAGATAATATGGAGAGAATTTACTTGAAACTTCAAAGCCCTACAATTTTTTCTTTATAATCTGTCCCATAAGGCGATACCAAATCTGGGAGGAAATGCCTTTAATAATTATGATTTTATTTACATCCTTTTAATTTATCCTAAGTATTAGCAAACAATTATAAATACATATTCTTAGAAAATATTAACATTAGGAAAAATCAGTTTTCATTTTTGCAAAAGTCTTCTGGTTGGAGATGAGCTGCCAATTTCTTCTGTGCAGATTTTTCAATTAACCTCAAAGATAGGACAGTTTAAACAGAACTCGTTGGGCTAATAAAAGATTTTTCCTCCTATTTCCTCCAATTGTTTCAATTGTAATTGGCCCTGGGAATGGAAGTCTTTAACATAGAAAATTAATGTTTCAAAATAACTAACAGTAAATAGATTCATGATGCATATGAGAAAATATAGGAGGAGAGGAGTAAAGACATCCTGAAATTAGTTTAATGCCTTAGAATTCGGGCAGCTGATTTATGAATTGAGGTTCATCTGCTATTTCCATTTTATGATCTCCTACTCCATGATGGTATATTGCATAGGGGATCACTTATCATCATCATCAGTAGTGCTAGTAATAGTTATTCTAGTTGTAGAAGTAGTACTAGTATAGGAAGAAGAAGAAGAGTATGTAGGATTTAAAGATTTGTAAAGTGCTCAACAAATCTCATCATTTTAACTCACAGCAAACTTGGAAATTAGGAATTTTTACATTTTACATTTTACAAATAAGGAAACTAAGGCAGACAGCAGTTAAATGATTTGTCCAGAGTTACACAGCTAGTAATTGGCTGAGATGGAATTTAAACTGAGTTCCACCTGACTTCATGCCTACTACTCTATTCACTGGGTCACCCAGATACCTATGTAGGATAGTGTTATAACTTCAAACTTTTATTGGGTCTAGGTCTGAAAACTATAAACTGATCATTATTATGTAAGGATAAGACTCCTTAATTCTGTTTAATTCAGAGCAAAGTGTCAACAATCATTTGGAGAAAAAAAATAACACAAGGAACATAACCCAGTATTATGGATGGTTTTTTTTTCTGTTCAAAGAGAATAATAATAATGACAATTAACATTTATGTAGCACTTACTACGTAGCAGATACTTGCTAAGCACTTCACAATTATAATCATTTGATACTTTCAATAATTCTGGTAGGTAGTTGCTATAATTTCACTATTTTACAGAAAGGGAAGTAAGAGGCTTGTCTAAGGTCACCCAGCTAAGTGTTTGAGGTCAGATTTGAACTGAACTTTTCTCTGTTCTTGGTCTAACACTATCCACTGAACTACCCAGCAAAGCATTGGGGGAAATGAGTCTGAATGGCTATCAGCTCAATGTTTCAGAAAATCAATATCTATTTAGAACTGCTTTGACATTTGGAGGTATGAGACAATATTCTCTGGAAAGTAGATGATGACATTTTCCCTTGTAAGTATCCTGTTTCTATGTCAACATAACTTTTGCCAGCATCAAAATAAGGTCATAAGCAATAAATAAATCAGCCCTTATACATAAATTAAATGATAGTACTCATATAATAGATTCTATTGAGAGCAATTTAGTTCTGGATGTAATTGCTACTATATTGACATTGTTAATAAAAGACATTAGGATATTCTTATATATATTACATAATCACAAATTATAAAATGTTACATAATTACACAATATAATATCTCAAAATTTTTTGTATCCACTAAACATTTAGGAAGGGGTTTAAGTGTTTAAAATTTTTTTCCTTTCTTATTATTAGCTGTTTTGTCCATCATTAATATATTAAATATTATTTATTCTATTCACATATTTTCAAAACAGACATCTGTACCATGAATGAATAATCATAAAATTGAAACAATGACACTGTGAGATTTTACAAAGTGATAGCAGTTCTATCAAAACAAGAAAGACATCTATTAAGATGAGTGTATATCTGGACACTTTTGAAATTGCAGAATTTGGATTGCAATTTCTCTGCCCCTTTGGGTGGAAATTCAGAACCATTTGGATCTGTAAATATTTGTCCCATTCCCTAATGGTGTTGGGTAGGGCATCCCCCCATTTCCAGGTTCCTGCCTTGTAAAGTGGACATGGTTGCTCCTTATGGATAAGCAATGAGTAACTAACTACAGTGTTTATGATTAAATGAAAGACCTCAGGCTCTATCATCTGTTTTGCCAAAGGACCTTAGGTCTTACCAATCGTCTTGATTTTAAGCCCTCCAAATTCCTGGATGCTGCCACCTCTCTGATGCACCAGTAGGATCGACTCTTAGAACTTCTAGTCCTTCATAATTTCTCTACAGTTGATCTTTATAAGTATTACCTTCTCCAATTAAAATATGAGCTTTCTGAGAAAAGGGATTTTCTTCTTTTTCTCTTCTCATACTAATTGTACAATATTTGGCCCATAGTAAAGGGCGTAGTGATGCCTACTGTATTTCAGACACTATGTGAAGCACCTTATAAATATTATTTTATGTGATCCCATTCACAGCAATTCATCAAGTTCCAACAGAAACATTAATCTGAGGCTGAGATTAAATACATTTTCAAAATCAATTTAATTTTCCTTACAGTCAGAACCTTTAGAATTTAATAATCAATTTTTCAATGATCATATTTCTATATCAAATTTCTATTAAAAAGATATTTAATGATTCCATTTTGTTTTTTTCATAGATGATTTCTTCAAGACCTGATCTATCATTTTCCCCACTTGAGGCTTGATTGTCAGTATGCCAGGCTAGGCACATTAAAATTTTTTATCTTTTAAATAATAATTTCTTAACTAAAAGATCACTCTATTCCCATATGAGTGTTTTTGACTATACAATGGTCATAGTAATTCTATATTGACTTGATCTTAAAGATGTAATTTTAAAACATTGAACTAATCCTTTAAATAATAAGAAACAATAAAAGATGCTGGCATAATATTTTAAGGGTTATGATTCATATAAAATATTTGGGAATCTATTTGTCAAGAAAATGTCAGGAACTATATGAGCAAAACTACAAAACACTTTCCACACAAATAAAGTCAGATCTAAACAATTGGAAAAATATTAAGTGCTTTTGGATAGGTCAAGCAAATATAATAATGATGACAATATTACCTAAACTAATCTATTTATTTAGTGCTATACCAATCAGACTCCCAAGAAACTATTTTAATGACCTAGAAAAAATAACAACAAAATTCATCTGGAAGAACAAAAGGTCAAGAATTTCAAGGGAACTAATAAAAAAAAATCAAATGAAAGTGGCCTAGCTGTACCTGATCTAAAACTATATTATAAAGCAGCAATCACCAAAACCATTTGGTATTGGCTAAGAAACAGACTAGTTGATCAGTGGAATAGTTTAGGTTCACAGGAAAAAATAGTCAATAACTATAGCAATCTAATGTTTGACAAACCCAAAGATCCCAATATTTGCGATAAGAATTCACTATTTGACAAAAACTGCTGGGCAAATTGAAAATTAGTATGGCAGAAACGAGGCATGGACTGACACTTAACATCATACACCAAGATAAGATCAAAATGGGTTCATGATCTAGGTTTAAAGAATGAGATTATATATAAATTAGAGGAACATAGGATAGTTTACCTCTCAGATTGTGGAGGAAGAAGGAATTTATGACCAAAGAAGAACTAGAGGTCATTATTGATCACAAAATAGAAAATTTTGATTATATCAAGATAAAAAGCTTTTTTTTTTTAAACAAACAAAACTAATACAGACAAGATTAGAAGGGAAGCAATAAACTGGGAAAACATTTTCACATTTAAAGGTTCTGATAAAGGCCCCATTTCCTAAATATATAGAGAACTGATTCAAATTTATAAGAATTCAAGCCATTCTCCAATTGACAAATAGTCAAAGGATATGAACAGACAATTTTTAGATAAAGAAATTGAAACTATTTCTATTCATATGAAAAGATGTTCCAAATCATTATTGATCAGAGAAATGCAAATTAAGACAACTCTGAGATACCACTACATACCTGTCAATTGACTAAGATAACATGAAAATATAATAACGAATGTTGGAGGGGATGTAGGAAACTGGGACACTAATGCATTGTTGTTGGAGTTGTGAACAGATCCAACCATTCTGGAGAGCAATTTGGAACCACACTCAAAAACTTATTAAACTGTGCATATTCTTTGATCCCTCAATGTTACTACTGGGCTTATATCCTAAAGAGATATGAAAGAAGGGAAAGGAATCTGTATGTGCAAAAATGTTTGTGACAGCCCTTTTCATAGTCACTAGAAACTGGAAATTGTATGGATGCCCATCAACTGGAGAATGGCTGAGGAAATTGTGGTATATGAATGTTATGGAATATTATTGTTCTGTAAGAAATGACCAGCAGGATGAATATAGAAAGGCTTGGAGAGATTTACATGAACTGATGCTAAGTGAAATGAGCAGAACCAGGAAATCATTATACACTTCAACAACAATACTATATGAGGATCAATTCTGATGGAAAGTATTAGCTTTAAGAAGTGATATAAAAATCATTTTTCAGCAAGACAATGAGTTAGTTTGAATAGGCAAAAGGAAAAAAAATAATCAAGTAGTTAATTAATAGGTATTTATTAAGAGCCTGCTATATGACACACACTGTAAGAGATGTCGGGATGTAAAGACAAAAATGGAGTTCACATTGTAGCAGACGACTATATTGTGTATGTATGTATATCCAGATGTATATGTGTGTATATATATGCATATATATATATGTATAACTCAGATGTTTGGGGAGAAAGGGGACTAGTAGCTGAAGAACATCAGGAAGGTTTCATTTAGAAGGTGGAGCTTGAATGGAGTTTTTGAGAAATAAGTGATTAAAGCAAAGGAAGTGATTTATTTCAGGTATTAGGAACCATAAATGCAAAGTTATGAAGATATGTAATAAAGTGTCATATATGAGAATTGTTAGGAATCAATTTGATTGAACTAGATGATAAAAGTAGAGAAATAATGCATCTGGGAAAGGAAACCATCAGGAGCCATGTTTTGAAGGGCTTTTATCCTAAAGGCCATAAGGACCCACTGAAGTTTTTTGAGTGACTGGGGAGGGAAAGATAATATGAGACCTATATTTTAGGAAAATAATAATTGAGAACTTTGTGGAAAATAGATTGGCATGGGTAGAGACTTCCCAAGACTTGATAATGGCTAAAATGGTGACTGTGTAAAGACAGAGAAAGGAATATATATATATATATATATATATATATATATATATATATATATATAAGAGATATTGAGGAAGTAGAAACAATAAACTGGGGAACTGATTACATATGCATTGGGAGCAAAAAGATAAAGAGAAAGTTGAAGTTGCAAATCTAGGTGATGAAAGATCATTGACAGAAATGAAGATGTTTGGAAGATGGATATATTTTAAATAAAAAGTGGTGAATTCTGTTTTCCACATGTTGAATTTGGAGTGTTTATAGGACATCTAGTTAAGAATATCCAATAGATAGTCAGTGATGTGGCACAGATGTTCACAAGAAGGATTGGATGTATATGTAGATATGGGAATTATTTATAGAACACTGATAATTGGAACACTGATAAAATAAAAAACTATAGAAAGAAAAGAGAAGAAAACTCAGGACTGAGTCTTGGGATATACTCATAGTTAGGTAGTATGAAGAGGATGAGGTATCTGCAAAAAAACAAAAAACAAAACAAAACAAAAACTTCTTGTGTCAGTGGCTACAGGCCCTGGATGTTCACCTGGTACTGCATTAATGTTCCTTCAGAGCCCATCGGGAACCTTCATGTTGGGTGCTGTTGTGCTAGGGGGCTGGGATATAGGGTGCCTTGCACTGCTCAAGGTCTGACAGCTTACCTGGAACTGAGCTGGGGTCCTAGTGCTAGGGTCTGGCATCTGCTGAGGCTGATGGGATATTTCTATGTTTCCTAGGAGTTACACTAAAGATGTGGAGATCTGGCTGCAACAGGTTGCCTATTTCATTGGGGCTGTGCTGAAGCATGTGATGGTTCCTAGAGCTGGATTCTATTGCTTCCCTTGGCTATGCTGAGGCATGTGGAGGGATCCATTGTTGGTTTTTGTGTGCTCTGGGGTTCATCTCCATTTATTACTTTCTGATACACTTCATTCCACTTTTGTATAGATCTGATTTTTAGAAAATTTTCCTTTGCATCAAGTTAAAATTTGTTTCATTTCAATTTTTACCTATTGTGGCTAGTTATATCCTGAGAAGCCAAGCCAAACACATTTAATTCCTTTTTCTTGTGATAGTCCTCAAACACCCTGGAAGTATATTCAGAAGGCCTGGACTAAATCTTGGTGAAATCCTTTCAAAACTAAGCTTAGGCATCACCTTCTTTTCTGCTCAAAGTAAGTATTCTTTCCCTCCTCAAACTTTCCTAGAATTCCATCATCATCACTACATCTTATTTTGTATAATATTTTGTTAAGTGCATGATGTGAAGTCTTCAGTAGAATGTAAGCTTCTAGAAAGAAGGGATAATTCATTTTTCACAATTGAATAATTTCTAGCACTGCATACAATGCCTTGCACAAAGTAGGTCCTTGATAAATGTGTTAATTTCTTCCTTGAACTTCAATATCTTTACCTGTAAAATGTTGTTTCTACTTGATATGAAGATGAAGCCAGATAATGTGTATAGGCATGTTTTTAATTGTTTAAATGATAGAGATGTAAGTGATTCTTATTATTATAATTACTTATAAAAATAAGAGATTTGTTTTCCTTCAATGATTTTTAATGCCCGAGACTTAAAATGCCCCACAAAAGGGCCTTATTTAAGTTGCTACAATAATAATAAGATCTGGTTCCATATATCCAACACTTTATTCTTTCTTTTGATTACCTCAGATTACTTTCCCATTACACATTTTGTGGATTCTCTGCACTTGGAAATGCCCAGTGAAATATTTTAATCAGAGCCTTGTTCTATCCAAAAAATTAATATTTAGATGGGAAGAAAATAATAGTAAAAATAATACTTCTGTAGTCCAGGAGATGCACATTTTCATCATGATGGGTATTCTGCCAACATAGATTATATCCCCTCTTCCCTTTATGCTTTAGTAGTTAGATGGTCCTCATGAACTGTGGTGGCTAAAATAATAACCATTTGGTTGTTAGCATACTGATGATCCTGCTAAAAGAAACTACTCTTGTTTTTAGGCAACAAGCCCAGAATCCATTATTTCAAATTAGATAATTTATGGAAACCCCTTGGCAAACCTCATGGAACTATGTAAATATCATTTATTACCAGTGATGTTATTAATAAGCTATCAATTTTTTTCTATGAGCCAGGCAAATTAGCCTATTAGCCATTGCTTACATTTATTCCATCTTTTGCTTTCATATATTTACACAAGTTATTTCCTCTTTATCTTAATAGTTGATGTCAAAGATCTTCTTCAAGGCTCAGATCAAGTGTTCCTCCTTCCTGGAGCCTTTCCTGGTCTCCCAACTTGTTAGTGTCCTTTCCCTCCTCAAATTACTTTCTATTTATTTGACTACTGGGTAATGAATGATTGGCTCCACAGTCTCTTTAGGAGGTGGAGGTGGTCTTGGCTTGTCTAAGACTAGGCTGATGAATTTTAAGCTCTTACAGGTTTGCAGGGCATTGAATACGGTGCTGATGTGAAACTGTCTGTTATCTAGGGAACTTCTT